>NW_023493787.1:0-152107 GCF_013265735.2 Oncorhynchus mykiss
TCAGGCCACTATGAGGTCTACCTGTGTTGATTCTAAGCTTCCTGAACCAACCGGAAGTGGTTAAAATGCCCCTAAAAGTGTTTACCCAGACCCTGCCTGCAGTTTGATAGACATGGTGCATTCAACCCTGTGTAGATCAGTCAATTCTTAACGTAAAGACTTAAAACTCAGGATTCTGTAAGTGGCCATGTCAATCAAGACATGTGTTGATTTATAGCTTCCTGTGCCAACCGGAAGTGCCATAATTGGTGTCTCAGGGGCTGTTTCGAAGGGTTAAAAAAGTCAGATCTGTCCAAAACGTCATATATGTGATTAGGCAACCCCCATGAACTGTAAATCAGTCATTTTTCCCAAAAAAATTCAAAGGAAAAAAAAAATCACACTAAAACACAACTTGGAAGGAGGGACGTATTGGGGTGCGTAGAGACAGACAGTGGCTGCAATAGTTAGCTTTGTTGGAGCTAAAAAAGAACCGTCGGACCTAGAGTTCCGAAACTTTAGAAACCTGTTCTAGACCTCCCGTCGATGGTGCGTGGTGAGTTACGTGGCTCTAGAAGGTTCTCGGACCGAGAAACAGCCTCGTACATTTGCAATAACTTCAATTCATTTTTGCATCACGAAAATGACGACATTTAGAAATGTCCCAGAGTCGCAAGACTAGGTGCATTGCGAACGTCTCGGCCCATATAGACAGACCCCAACGTTTCTGTCCGATAGCTCATTCAAGGACCCCGTAGCAAGTCATGGAAAATAGTGGATTTTCAGCACCAATTAGGGTTTTTCTCGGACACCAAATGACCTATCGAGCCGAAACTTGGGATTCGGGGTCGCCTCAGCTAGGCCAACACATAACATAAGAAATGGACCCGCAGCTAGAACGTAACTACGTGTTTTATGGTTTTTTTATGGTTTGAACCGAAGGCGTTGTGAATTTTGGGCCAGCTCTTAAGTATGTAATAGTTGGCTACTAAACGAGTTGGAAAAAGTGGGTTTGGTGTCAGTTTGTATCAGTTTGGTGGTCAGAATGATATCTAATTGACTGATGGACTCTTGTCCACTTGACTCTTGTACATTTGCAATATGATTCTATAGTGAAAAAACATCACCAAAAGCGACATTCTGAAATCAACCCAAACGAGCGATTGAGATGACCCAGAATCATTTCTGTCCGATAGCTTGTTCAAGGACCCCGTAGCAAGGCATGGAAATAAGTGGATTTTCAGCACCAATTAGGGTTTTTCTAGGACACCAAATGACCTATCGAGCCGAAACTCGGGATTCGGGGTCGCCTCACATAGGCCTTCGCATAATGTCTGAACTGGACCCGCAGCTAGAACGTAACTATGTGTTTTACCTTTTTATTATGTTTTCAACTGAAGGCGCTGTGAATTATGGGCCTGCTCTGACATATGTGATAGTTGGCTACTAAATGAGTAGGAAAAAGTGGGTTTGGTGTCAATTCATATCCATTTGGTGTCATAATGACATCTAATTGACTGATGGACACTGACTTGCTAGTTGACTTTTGTACATTTGCAATATGTTTAAACAGAGAGGGACCATCACCAAAATGGCATTCTGAAATCAACAAAAAAATGGCATCACCATAGTCTCCAGACTGTGCTGAGTTCAACGAGCTATCCCGCTTGACCGTAGCTCGCTCGGTCTAGGCGCAGCGACCATTAGAATAGTAGGCCCAAAATGAAGCCTGCACCACAATGTCATTTGCTTTTGGGTGACAGTGAGAGAACCGTTAGGGTGAGAAGAAAAATTCCACCACAGGAATGTTCCTAAGGTCCTCCCGATCTGAACAAGCCTAACCTTGACCGTGTGGCATTAACCCTTCACAGTAAAACAGGGTTTTTTGATCTCACAGATTACAGTGTCATCTCTCCCCATAGGAATACATAGCCTGCACCACAAAATTCAACCTGAAGCCTATATGGGTTATGAATGCCGTATGAACCTGTCTTCGGTACCAGTCCATCAGGCCACTATGAGGTCTACCTGTGTTGATTCTAAGCTTCCTGGACCAACCGGAAGTGGTTAAAATGCCCCTAAAAGTGTTTACCCAGACCCTGCCTGCAGTTTGATAGACATGGTGCATTCAACCCTGTGTAGATCAGTCAATTCTTAACGTAAAGACTTAAAACTCAGGATTCTGTAAGTGGCCATGTCAATCAAGACATGTGTTGATTTATAGCTTCCTGTGCCAACCGGAAGTGCCATAATTGGTGTCTCAGGGGCTGTTTCGAAGGGTTAAAAAAGTCAGATCTGTCCAAAACTTCATATATGTGATTAGGCAAGCCCCATGAACTGTAAATCAGTCATTTTTCCAAAAAAAATTCAAAGGAAAAAAAAATCACACTAAACACAACTTGGAAGGAGGGACGTATTGGGGTGCGTAGAGACACACAGTGGCTGCAATAGTTAGCTTTGTTGGAGCTAAAAAAGAACCGTCGGACCTAGAGTTCCGAAACTTTAGAAACCTGTTCTAGACCTCCCGTCGATGGTGCGTGGTGAGTTACGTGGCTCTAGAAGGTTCTCGGACCGAGAAACAGCCTCGTACATTTGCAATAACTTCAATTCATTTTTGCATCACGAAAATGACGACATTTAGAAATGTCCCAGAGTCGCAAGACTAGGTGCATTGCGAACGTCTCGGCCCATATAGACAGACCCCAACGTTTCTGTCCGATAGCTCATTCAAGGACCCCGTAGCAAGTCATGGAAAATAGTGGATTTTCAGCACCAATTAGGGTTTTTCTCGGACACCAAATGACCTATCGAGCCGAAACTCGGGATTCGGGGTCGCCTCACATAGGCCTTCGCATAATGTCTGAACTGGACCCGCAGCTAGAACGTAACTATGTGTTTTACCTTTTTATTATGTTTTCAACTGAAGGCGCTGTGAATTATGGGCCTGCTCTGACATATGTGATAGTTGGCTACTAAATGAGTAGGAAAAAGTGGGTTTGGTGTCAATTGATATCCGTTTGGTGTCATAATGACATCTAATTGACTGATGGACACTGACTTGCTAGTTGACTTTTGTACATTTGCAATATGTTTAAACGGAGAGGGACCATCACCAAAATGGCATTCTGAAATCAACAAAAAAATGGCATCACCATAGTCTCCAGACTGTGCTGAGTATAACGAGCTATCCCGCTTGACCGTAGCTCGCTCGGTCTAGGCGCAGCCACCATTAGAATAGTAGGCCCAAAATGAAGCCTGCACCACAATGTCATTTGCTTTTGGGTGACAGTGAGAGAACCGTTAGGGTGAGAAGAACAATTCCACCATAGGAATGTTCCTAAGGTCCTCCCGATCTGAACAAGCCTAACCTTGACCGTGTGGCATTAACCCTTCACAGTAAAACAGGGTTTTTTGATCTCACAGATTACAGTGTCATCTCTCCCCATAGGAATACATTGCCTGCACCACAAAATTCAACCTGAAGCCTATATGGGTTATGAATGCCGTATGAACCTGTCTTCGGTACCAGTCCATCAGGCCACTATGAGGTCTACCTGTGTTGATTCTAAGCTTCCTGGACCAACCGGAAGTGGTTAAAATGCCCCTAAAAGTGTTTACCCAGACCCTGCCTGCAGTTTGATAGACATGGTGCATTCAACCCTGTGTAGATCAGTCAATTCTTAACGTAAAGACTTAAAACTCAGGATTCTGTAAGTGGCCATGTCAATCAAGACATGTGTTGATTTATAGCTTCCTGTGCCAACCGGAAGTGCCATAATTGGTGTCTCAGGGGCTGTTTCGAAGGGTTAAAAAAGTCAGATCTGTCCAAAACTTCATATATGTGATTAGGCAACCCCCATGAACTGTAAATCAGTCATTTATCCAAAAAAAATTCAAAGGAAAAAAAAATCACACTAAAACACAACTTGGAAGGAGGGACGTATTGGGGTGCGTAGAGACACACAGTGGCTGCAATAGTTAGCTTTGTTGGAGCTAAAAAAGAACCGTCGGACCTAGAGTTCCGAAACTTTAGAAACCTGTTCTAGACCTCCCGTCGATGGTGCGTGGTGAGTTACGTGGCTCTAGAAGGTTCTCGGACCGAGAAACAGCCTCGTACATTTGCAATAACTTCAATTCATTTTTGCATCACGAAAATGACGACATTTAGAAATGTCCCAGAGTCGCAAGACTAGGTGCATTGCGAACGTCTCGGCCCATATAGACAGACCCCAACGTTTCTGTCCGATAGCTCATTCAAGGACCCCGTAGCAAGTCATGGAAAATAGTGGATTTTCAGCACCAATTAGGGTTTTTCTCGGACACCAAATGACCTATCGAGCCGAAACTCGGGATTCGGGGTCGCCTCACATAGGCCTTCGCATAATGTCTGAACTGGACCCGCAGCTAGAACGTAACTATGTGTTTTACCTTTTTATTATGTTTTCAACTGAAGGCGCTGTGAATTATGGGCCTGCTCTGACATATGTGATAGTTGGCTACTAAATGAGTAGGAAAAAGTGGGTTTGGTGTCAATTGATATCCGTTTGGTGTCATAATGACATCTAATTGACTGATGGACACTGACTTGCTAGTTGACTTTTGTACATTTGCAATATGTTTAAACGGAGAGGGACCATCACCAAAATGGCATTCTGAAATCAACAAAAAAATGGCATCACCATAGTCTCCAGACTGTGCTGAGTATAACGAGCTATCCCGCTTGACCGTAGCTCGCTCGGTCTAGGCGCAGCCACCATTAGAATAGTAGGCCCAAAATGAAGCCTGCACCACAATGTCATTTGCTTTTGGGTGACAGTGAGAGAACCGTTAGGGTGAGAAGAACAATTCCACCATAGGAATGTTCCTAAGGTCCTCCCGATCTGAACAAGCCTAACCTTGACCGTGTGGCATTAACCCTTCACAGTAAAACAGGGTTTTTTGATCTCACAGATTACAGTGTCATCTCTCCCCATAGGAATACATTGCCTGCACCACAAAATTCAACCTGAAGCCTATATGGGTTATGAATGCCGTATGAACCTGTCTTCGGTACCAGTCCATCAGGCCACTATGAGGTCTACCTGTGTTGATTCTAAGCTTCCTGGACCAACCGGAAGTGGTTAAAATGCCCCTAAAAGTGTTTACCCAGACCCTGCCTGCAGTTTGATAGACATGGTGCATTCAACCCTGTGTAGATCAGTCAATTCTTAACGTAAAGACTTAAAACTCAGGATTCTGTAAGTGGCCATGTCAATCAAGACATGTGTTGATTTATAGCTTCCTGTGCCAACCGGAAGTGCCATAATTGGTGTCTCAGGGGCTGTTTCGAAGGGTTAAAAAAGTCAGATCTGTCCAAAACTTCATATATGTGATTAGGCAACCCCCATGAACTGTAAATCAGTCATTTTTCCAAAAAAAATTCAAAGGAAAAAAAAATCACACTAAAACACAACTTGGAAGGAGGGACGTATTGGGGTGCGTAGAGACACACAGTGGCTGCAATAGTTAGCTTTGTTGGAGCTAAAAAAGAACCGTCGGACCTAGAGTTCCGAAACTTTAGAAACCTGTTCTAGACCTCCCGTCGATGGTGCGTGGTGAGTTACGTGGCTCTAGAAGATTCTCGGACCGAGAAACAGCCTCGTACATTTGCAATAACTTCAATTCATTTTTGCATCACGAAAATGACGACATTTAGAAATGTCCCAGAGTCGCAAGACTAGGTGCATTGCGAACGTCTCGGCCCATATAGACAGACCCCAACGTTTCTGTCCGATAGCTCATTCAAGGACCCCGTAGCAAGTCATGGAAAATAGTGGATTTTCAGCACCAATTAGGGTTTTTCTCGGACACCAAATGACCTATCGAGCCGAAACTCGGGATTCGGGGTCGCCTCACATAGGCCTTCGCATAATGTCTGAACTGGACCCGCAGCTAGAACGTAACTATGTGTTTTACCTTTTTATTATGTTTTCAACTGAAGGCGCTGTGAATTATGGGCCTGCTCTGACATATGTGATAGTTGGCTACTAAATGAGTAGGAAAAAGTGGGTTTGGTGTCAATTGATATCCGTTTGGTGTCATAATGACATCTAATTGACTGATGGACACTGACTTGCTAGTTGACTTTTGTACATTTGCAATATGTTTAAACGGAGAGGGACCATCACCAAAATGGCATTCTGAAATCAACAAAAAAATGGCATCACCATAGTCTCCAGACTGTGCTGAGTATAACGAGCTATCCCGCTTGACCGTAGCTCGCTCGGTCTAGGCGCAGCCACCATTAGAATAGTAGGCCCAAAATGAAGCCTGCACCACAATGTCATTTGCTTTTGGGTGACAGTGAGAGAACCGTTAGGGTGAGAAGAACAATTCCACCATAGGAATGTTCCTAAGGTCCTCCCGATCTGAACAAGCCTAACCTTGACCGTGTGGCATTAACCCTTCACAGTAAAACAGGGTTTTTTGATCTCACAGATTACAGTGTCATCTCTCCCCATAGGAATACATTGCCTGCACCACAAAATTCAACCTGAAGCCTATATGGGTTATGAATGCCGTATGAACCTGTCTTCGGTACCAGTCCATCAGGACACTATGAGGTCTACCTGTGTTGATTCTAAGCTTCCTGGACCAACCGGAAGTGGTTAAAATGCCCCTAAAAGTGTTTACCCATACCCTGCCTGCAGTTTGATAGACATGGTGCATTCAACCCTGTGTAGATCAGTCAATTCTTAACGTAAAGACTTAAAACTCAGGATTCTGTAAGTGGCCATGTCAATCAAGACATGTGTTGATTTATAGCTTCCTGTGCCAACCGGAAGTGCCATAATTGGTGTCTCAGGGGCTGTTTCGAAGGGTTAAAAAAGTCAGATCTGTCCAAAACTTCATATATGTGATTAGGCAACCCCCATGAACTGTAAATCAGTCATTTTTCCAAAAAAATTAAAAGGAAAAAAAAATCACACTAAAACACAACTTGGAAGGAGGGACGTATTGGGGTGCGTAGAGACAGACAGTGGCTGCAATAGTTAGCTTTGTAACCGTCGGACCTAGAGTTCCGAAACTTTAGAAACCTGTTCTAGACCTCCCGTCGATGGTGCGTGGTGAGTTACGTGGCTCTAGAAGGTTCTCGGACCGAGAAACAGCCTCGTACATTTGCATTAACTTCAATTCATTTTTGCATCACGAAAATGACGACATTTAGAAATGTCCCAGAGTCGCAAGACTAGGTGCATTGCGAACGTCTCGGCCCATATAGACAGACCCCAACGTTTCTGTCCGATAGCTCATTCAAGGACCCCGTAGCAAGTCATGGAAAATAGTGGATTTTCAGCACCAATTAGGGTTTTTCTCGGACACCAAATGACCTCTCGAGCCGAAACTTGGGATTCGGGGTCGCCTCAGCTAGGCCAACACATAACATAAGAAATGGACCCGCAGCTAGAACATAACTACGTGTTTTATGGTTTTTTTATGGTTTGAACCGAAGGCGTTGTGAATTTTGGGCCAGCTCTGAAGTATGTAATAGTTGGCTACTAAACGAGTTGGAAAAAGTGGGTTTGGTGTCAGTTTGTATCAGTTTGGTGGTCAGAATGATATCTAATTGACTGATGGACTCTTGTCCACTTGACTCTTGTACATTTGCAATATGATTCTATAGTGAAAAAACATCACCAAAAGCGACATTCTGAAATCAACCCAAACGAGCGATTGAGATGACCCAGAATCATTTCTGTCCGATAGCTTGTTCAAGGACCCCGTAGCAAGGCATGGAAATAAGTGGATTTTCAGCACCAATTAGGGTTTTTCTCGGACACCAAATGACCTATCGAGCCGAAACTCGGGATTCGGGGTCGCCTCACATAGGCCTTCGCATAATGTCTGAACTGGACCCGCAGCTAGAACGTAACTATGTGTTTTACCTTTTTATTATGTTTTCAACTGAAGGCGCTGTGAATTATGGGCCTGCTCTGACATATGTGATAGTTGGCTACTAAATGAGTAGGAAAAAGTGGGTTTGGTGTCAATTCATATCCATTTGGTGTCATAATGACATCTAATTGACTGATGGACACTGACTTGCTAGTTGACTTTTGTACATTTGCAATATGTTTAAACAGAGAGGGACCATCACCAAAATGGCATTCTGAAATCAACAAAAAAATGGCATCACCATAGTCTCCAGACTGTGCTGAGTTCAACGAGCTATCCCGCTTGACCGTAGCTCGCTCGGTCTAGGCGCAGCGACCATTAGAATAGTAGGCCCAAAATGAAGCCTGCACCACAATGTCATTTGCTTTTGGGTGACAGTGAGAGAACCGTTAGGGTGAGAAGAAAAATTCCACCACAGGAATGTTCCTAAGGTCCTCCCGATCTGAACAAGCCTAACCTTGACCGTGTGGCATTAACCCTTCACAGTAAAACAGGGTTTTTTGATCTCACAGATTACAGTGTCATCTCTCCCCATAGGAATACATAGCCTGCACCACAAAATTCAACCTGAAGCCTATATGGGTTATGAATGCCGTATGAACCTGTCTTCGGTACCAGTCCATCAGGCCACTATGAGGTCTACCTGTGTTGATTCTAAGCTTCCTGAACCAACCGGAAGTGGTTAAAATGCCCCTAAAAGTGTTTACCCAGACCCTGCCTGCAGTTTGATAGACATGGTGCATTCAACCCTGTGTAGATCAGTCAATTCTTAACGTAAAGACTTAAAACTCAGGATTCTGTAAGTGGCCATGTCAATCAAGACATGTGTTGATTTATAGCTTCCTGTGCCAACCGGAAGTGCCATAATTGGTGTCTCAGGGGCTGTTTCGAAGGGTTAAAAAAGTCAGATCTGTCCAAAACTTCATATATGTGATTAGGCAACCCCCATGAACTGTAAATCAGTCATTTTTCCAAAAAAAATTCAAAGGAAAAAAAAATCACACTAAAACACAACTTGGAAGGAGGGACGTATTGGGGTGCGTAGAGACACACAGTGGCTGCAATAGTTAGCTTTGTTGGAGCTAAAAAAGAACCGTCGGACCTAGAGTTCCGAAACTTTAGAAACCTGTTCTAGACCTCCCGTCGATGGTGCGTGGTGAGTTACGTGGCTCTAGAAGGTTCTCGGACCGAGAAACAGCCTCGTACATTTGCAATAACTTCAATTCATTTTTGCATCACGAAAATGACGACATTTAGAAATGTCCCAGAGTCGCAAGACTAGGTGCATTGCGAACGTCTCGGCCCATATAGACAGACCCCAACGTTTCTGTCCGATAGCTCATTCAAGGACCCCGTAGCAAGTCATGGAAAATAGTGGATTTTCAGCACCAATTAGGGTTTTTCTCGGACACCAAATGACCTCTCGAGCCGAAACTTGGGATTCGGGGTCGCCTCAGCTAGGCCAACACATAACATAAGAAATGGACCCGCAGCTAGAACATAACTACGTGTTTTATGGTTTTTTTATGGTTTGAACCGAAGGCGTTGTGAATTTTGGGCCAGCTCTGAAGTATGTAATAGTTGGCTACTAAACGAGTTGGAAAAAGTGGGTTTGGTGTCAGTTTGTATCAGTTTGGTGGTCAGAATGATATCTAATTGACTGATGGACTCTTGTCCACTTGACTCTTGTACATTTGCAATATGATTCTATAGTGAAAAAACATCACCAAAAGCGACATTCTGAAATCAACCCAAACGAGCGATTGAGATGACCCAGAATCATTTCTGTCCGATAGCTTGTTCAAGGACCCCGTAGCAAGGCATGGAAATAAGTGGATTTTCAGCACCAATTAGGGTTTTTCTCGGACACCAAATTACCTATCGAGCCGAAACTCGGGATTCGGGGTCGCCTCACATAGGCCTTCGCATAATGTCTGAACTGGACCCGCAGCTAGAACGTAACTATGTGTTTTACCTTTTTATTATGTTTTCAACTGAAGGCGCTGTGAATTATGGGCCTGCTCTGACATATGTGATAGTTGGCTACTAAATGAGTAGGAAAAAGTGGGTTTGGTGTCAATTCATATCCATTTGGTGTCATAATGACATCTAATTGACTGATGGACACTGACTTGCTAGTTGACTTTTGTACATTTGCAATATGTTTAAACAGAGAGGGACCATCACCAAAATGGCATTCTGAAATCAACAAAAAAATGGCATCACCATAGTCTCCAGACTGTGCTGAGTTCAACGAGCTATCCCGCTTGACCTTAGCTCGCTCGGTCTAGGCGCAGCGACCATTAGAATAGTAGGCCCAAAATGAAGCCTGCACCACAATGTAATTTGCTTTTGGGTGACAGTGAGAGAACCGTTAGGGTGAGAAGAAAAATTCTACCACAGGAATGTTCCTAAGGTCCTCCCGATCTGAACAAGCCTAACCTTGACCGTGTGGCATTAACCCTTCACAGTAAAACAGGGTTTTTTGATCTCACAGATTACAGTGTCATCTCTCCCCATAGGAATACATAGCCTGCACCACAAAATTCAACCTGAAGCCTATATGGGTTATGAATGCCGTATGAACCTGTCTTCGGTACCAGTCCATCAGGCCACTATGAGGTCTACCTGTGTTGATTCTAAGCTTCCTGAACCAACCGGAAGTGGTTAAAATGCCCCTAAAAGTGTTTACCCAGACCCTGCCTGCAGTTTGATAGACATGGTGCATTCAACCCTGTGTAGATCAGTCAATTCTTAACGTAAAGACTTAAAACTCAGGATTCTGTAAGTGGCCATGTCAATCAAGACATGTGTTGATTTATAGCTTCCTGTGCCAACCGGAAGTGCCATAATTGGTGTCTCAGGGGCTGTTTCGAAGGGTTAAAAAAGTCAGATCTGTCCAAAACTTCATATATGTGATTAGGCAACCCCCATGAACTGTAAATCAGTCATTTTTCCAAAAAAAATTCAAAGGAAAAAAAAATCACACTAAAACACAACTTGGAAGGAGGGACGTATTGGGGTGCGTAGAGACACACAGTGGCTGCAATAGTTAGCTTTGTTGGAGCTAAAAAAGAACCGTCGGACCTAGAGTTCCGAAACTTTAGAAACCTGTTCTAGACCTCCCGTCGATGGTGCGTGGTGAGTTACGTGGCTCTAGAAGGTTCTCGGACCGAGAAACAGCCTCGTACATTTGCAATAACTTCAATTCATTTTTGCATCACGAAAATGACGACATTTAGAAATGTCCCAGAGTCGCAAGACTAGGTGCATTGCGAACGTCTCGGCCCATATAGACAGACCCCAACGTTTCTGTCCGATAGCTCATTCAAGGACCCCGTAGCAAGTCATGGAAAATAGTGGATTTTCAGCACCAATTAGGGTTTTTCTCGGACACCAAATGACCTCTCGAGCCGAAACTTGGGATTCGGGGTCGCCTCAGCTAGGCCAACACATAACATAAGAAATGGACCCGCAGCTAGAACATAACTACGTGTTTTATGGTTTTTTTATGGTTTGAACCGAAGGCGTTGTGAATTTTGGGCCAGCTCTGAAGTATGTAATAGTTGGCTACTAAACGAGTTGGAAAAAGTGGGTTTGGTGTCAGTTTGTATCAGTTTGGTGGTCAGAATGATATCTAATTGACTGATGGACTCTTGTCCACTTGACTCTTGTACATTTGCAATATGATTCTATAGTGAAAAAACATCACCAAAAGCGACATTCTGAAATCAACCCAAACGAGCGATTGAGATGACCCAGAATCATTTCTGTCCGATAGCTTGTTCAAGGACCCCGTAGCAAGGCATGGAAATAAGTGGATTTTCAGCACCAATTAGGGTTTTTCTCGGACACCAAATTACCTATCGAGCCGAAACTCGGGATTCGGGGTCGCCTCACATAGGCCTTCGCATAATGTCTGAACTGGACCCGCAGCTAGAACGTAACTATGTGTTTTACCTTTTTATTATGTTTTCAACTGAAGGCGCTGTGAATTATGGGCCTGCTCTGACATATGTGATAGTTGGCTACTAAATGAGTAGGAAAAAGTGGGTTTGGTGTCAATTCATATCCATTTGGTGTCATAATGACATCTAATTGACTGATGGACACTGACTTGCTAGTTGACTTTTGTACATTTGCAATATGTTTAAACAGAGAGGGACCATCACCAAAATGGCATTCTGAAATCAACAAAAAAATGGCATCACCATAGTCTCCAGACTGTGCTGAGTTCAACGAGCTATCCCGCTTGACCGTAGCTCGCTCGGTCTAGGCGCAGCGACCATTAGAATAGTAGGCCCAAAATGAAGCCTGCACCACAATGTCATTTGCTTTTGGGTGACAGTGAGAGAACCGTTAGGGTGAGAAGAAAAATTCCACCACAGGAATGTTCCTAAGGTCCTCCCGATCTGAACAAGCCTAACCTTGACCGTGTGGCATTAACCCTTCACAGTAAAACAGGGTTTTTTGATCTCACAGATTACAGTGTCATCTCTCCCCATAGGAATACATTGCCTGCACCACAAAATTCAACCTGAAGCCTATATGGGTTATGAATGCTGTATGAACCTGTCTTCGGTACCAGTCCATCAGGCCACTATGAGGTCTACCTGTGTTGATTCTAAGCTTCCTGGACCAACCGGAAGTGGTTAAAATGCCCCTAAAAGTGTTTACCCAGACCCTGCCTGCAGTTTGATAGACATGGTGCATTCAACCCTGTGTAGATCAGTCAATTCTTAACGTAAAGACTTAAAACTCAGGATTCTGTAAGTGGCCATGTCAATCAAGACATGTGTTGATTTATAGCTTCCTGTGCCAACCGGAAGTGCCATAATTGGTGTCTCAGGGGCTGTTTCGAAGGGTTAAAAAAGTCAGATCTGTCCAAAACTTCATATATGTGATTAGGCAACCCCCATGAACTGTAAATCAGTCATTTTTCCAAAAAAAATTCAAAGGAAAAAAAAATCACACTAAAACACAACTTGGAAGGAGGGACGTATTGGGGTGCGTAGAGACACACAGTGGCTGCAATAGTTAGCTTTGTTGGAGCTAAAAAAGAACCGTCGGACCTAGAGTTCCGAAACTTTAGAAACCTGTTCTAGACCTCCCGTCGATGGTGCGTGGTGAGTTACGTGGCTCTAGAAGGTTCTCGGACCGAGAAACAGCCTCGTACATTTGCAATAACTTCAATTCATTTTTGCATCACGAAAATGACGACATTTAGAAATGTCCCAGAGTCGCAAGACTAGGTGCATTGCGAACGTCTCGGCCCATATAGACAGACCCCAACGTTTCTGTCCGATAGCTCATTCAAGGACCCCGTAGCAAGTCATGGAAAATAGTGGATTTTCAGCACCAATTAGGGTTTTTCTCGGACACCAAATGACCTATCGAGCCGAAACTCGGGATTCGGGGTCGCCTCACATAGGCCTTCGCATAATGTCTGAACTGGACCCGCAGCTAGAACGTAACTATGTGTTTTACCTTTTTATTATGTTTTCAACTGAAGGCGCTGTGAATTATGGGCCTGCTCTGACATATGTGATAGTTGGCTACTAAATGAGTAGGAAAAAGTGGGTTTGGTGTCAATTGATATCCGTTTGGTGTCATAATGACATCTAATTGACTGATGGACACTGACTTGCTAGTTGACTTTTGTACATTTGCAATATGTTTAAACGGAGAGGGACCATCACCAAAATGGCATTCTGAAATCAGCAAAAAAATGGCATCACCATAGTCTCCAGACTGTGCTGAGTATAACGAGCTATCCCGCTTGACCGTAGCTCGCTCGGTCTAGGCGCAGCCACCATTAGAATAGTAGGCCCAAAATGAAGCCTGCACCACAATGTCATTTGCTTTTGGGTGACAGTGAGAGAACCGTTAGGGTGAGAAGAACAATTCCACCATAGGAATGTTCCTAAGGTCCTCCCGATCTGAACAAGCCTAACCTTGACCGTGTGGCATTAACCCTTCACAGTAAAACAGGGTTTTTTGATCTCACAGATTACAGTGTCATCTCTCCCCATAGGAATACATTGCCTGCACCACAAAATTCAACCTGAAGCCTATATGGGTTATGAATGCCGTATGAACCTGTCTTCGGTACCAGTCCATCAGGACACTATGAGGTCTACCTGTGTTGATTCTAAGCTTCCTGGACCAACCGGAAGTGGTTAAAATGCCCCTAAAAGTGTTTACCCATACCCTGCCTGCAGTTTGATAGACATGGTGCATTCAACCCTGTGTAGATCAGTCAATTCTTAACGTAAAGACTTAAAACTCAGGATTCTGTAAGTGGCCATGTCAATCAAGACATGTGTTGATTTATAGCTTCCTGTGCCAACCGGAAGTGCCATAATTGGTGTCTCAGGGGCTGTTTCGAAGGGTTAAAAAAGTCAGATCTGTCCAAAACTTCATATATGTGATTAGGCAACCCCCATGAACTGTAAATCAGTCATTTTTCCAAAAAAAATTAAAAGGAAAAAAAAATCACACTAAAACACAACTTGGAAGGAGGGACGTATTGGGGTGCGTAGAGACAGACAGTGGCTGCAATAGTTAGCTTTGTTGGAGCTAAAAAAGAACCGTCGGACCTAGAGTTCCGAAACTTTAGAAACCTGTTCTAGACCTCCCGTCGATGGTGCGTGGTGAGTTACGTGGCTCTAGAAGGTTCTCGGACCGAGAAACAGCCTCGTACATTTGCATTAACTTCAATTCATTTTTGCATCACGAAAATGACGACATTTAGAAATGTCCCAGAGTCGCAAGACTAGGTGCATTGCGAACGTCTCGGCCCATATAGACAGACCCCAACGTTTCTGTCCGATAGCTCATTCAAGGACCCCGTAGCAAGTCATGGAAAATAGTGGATTTTCAGCACCAATTAGGGTTTTTCTCGGACACCAAATGACCTCTCGAGCCGAAACTTGGGATTCGGGGTCGCCTCAGCTAGGCCAACACATAACATAAGAAATGGACCCGCAGCTAGAACATAACTACGTGTTTTATGGTTTTTTTATGGTTTGAACCGAAGGCGTTGTGAATTTTGGGCCAGCTCTGAAGTATGTAATAGTTGGCTACTAAACGAGTTGGAAAAAGTGGGTTTGGTGTCAGTTTGTATCAGTTTGGTGGTCAGAATGATATCTAATTGACTGATGGACTCTTGTCCACTTGACTCTTGTACATTTGCAATATGATTCTATAGTGAAAAAACATCACCAAAAGCGACATTCTGAAATCAACCCAAACGAGCGATTGAGATGACCCAGAATCATTTCTGTCCGATAGCTTGTTCAAGGACCCCGTAGCAAGGCATGGAAATAAGTGGATTTTCAGCACCAATTAGGGTTTTTCTCGGACACCAAATTACCTATCGAGCCGAAACTCGGGATTCGGGGTCGCCTCACATAGGCCTTCGCATAATGTCTGAACTGGACCCGCAGCTAGAACGTAACTATGTGTTTTACCTTTTTATTATGTTTTCAACTGAAGGCGCTGTGAATTATGGGCCTGCTCTGACATATGTGATAGTTGGCTACTAAATGAGTAGGAAAAAGTGGGTTTGGTGTCAATTCATATCCATTTGGTGTCATAATGACATCTAATTGACTGATGGACACTGACTTGCTAGTTGACTTTTGTACATTTGCAATATGTTTAAACAGAGAGGGACCATCACCAAAATGGCATTCTGAAATCAACAAAAAAATGGCATCACCATAGTCTCCAGACTGTGCTGAGTTCAACGAGCTATCCCGCTTGACCGTAGCTCGCTCGGTCTAGGCGCAGCGACCATTAGAATAGTAGGCCCAAAATGAAGCCTGCACCACAATGTCATTTGCTTTTGGGTGACAGTGAGAGAACCGTTAGGGTGAAAAGAAAAATTCCACCACAGGAATGTTCCTAAGGTCCTCCCGATCTGAACAAGCCTAACCTTGACCGTGTGGCATTAACCCTTCACAGTAAAACAGGGTTTTTTGATCTCACAGATTACAGTGTCATCTCTCCCCATAGGAATACATAGCCTGCACCACAAAATTCAACCTGAAGCCTATATGGGTTATGAATGCCGTATGAACCTGTCTTCGGTACCAGTCCATCAGGCCACTATGAGGTCTACCTGTGTTGATTCTAAGCTTCCTGGACCAACCGGAAGTGGTTAAAATGCCCCTAAAAGTGTTTACCCAGACCCTGCCTGCAGTTTGATAGACATGGTGCATTCAACCCTGTGTAGATCAGTCAATTCTTAACGTAAAGACTTAAAACTCAGGATTCTGTAAGTGGCCATGTCAATCAAGACATGTGTTGATTTATAGCTTCCTGTGCCAACCGGAAGTGCCATAATTGGTGTCTCAGGGGCTGTTTCGAAGGGTTAAAAAAGTCAGATCTGTCCAAAACTTCATATATGTGATTAGGCAAGCCCCATGAACTGTAAATCAGTCATTTTTCCAAAAAAAATTCAAAGGAAAAAAAAATCACACTAAAACACAACTTGGAAGGAGGGACGTATTGGGGTGCGTAGAGACACACAGTGGCTGCAATAGTTAGCTTTGTTGGAGCTAAAAAAGAACCGTCGGACCTAGAGTTCCGAAACTTTAGAAACCTGTTCTAGACCTCCCGTCGATGGTGCGTGGTGAGTTACGTGGCTCTAGAAGGTTCTCGGACCGAGAAACAGCCTCGTACATTTGCAATAACTTCAATTCATTTTTGCATCACGAAAATGACGACATTTAGAAATGTCCCAGAGTCGCAAGACTAGGTGCATTGCGAACGTCTCGGCCCATATAGACAGACCCCAACGTTTCTGTCCGATAGCTCATTCAAGGACCCCGTAGCAAGTCATGGAAAATAGTGGATTTTCAGCACCAATTAGGGTTTTTCTCGGACACCAAATGACCTATCGAGCCGAAACTCGGGATTCGGGGTCGCCTCACATAGGCCTTCGCATAATGTCTGAACTGGACCCGCAGCTAGAACGTAACTATGTGTTTTACCTTTTTATTATGTTTTCAACTGAAGGCGCTGTGAATTATGGGCCTGCTCTGACATATGTGATAGTTGGCTACTAAATGAGTAGGAAAAAGTGGGTTTGGTGTCAATTGATATCCGTTTGGTGTCATAATGACATCTAATTGACTGATGGACACTGACTTGCTAGTTGACTTTTGTACATTTGCAATATGTTTAAACGGAGAGGGACCATCACCAAAATGGCATTCTGAAATCAACAAAAAAATGGCATCACCATAGTCTCCAGACTGTGCTGAGTATAACGAGCTATCCCGCTTGACCGTAGCTCGCTCGGTCTAGGCGCAGCCACCATTAGAATAGTAGGCCCAAAATGAAGCCTGCACCACAATGTCATTTGCTTTTGGGTGACAGTGAGAGAACCGTTAGGGTGAGAAGAACAATTCCACCATAGGAATGTTCCTAAGGTCCTCCCGATCTGAACAAGCCTAACCTTGACCGTGTGGCATTAACCCTTCACAGTAAAACAGGGTTTTTTGATCTCACAGATTACAGTGTCATCTCTCCCCATAGGAATACATTGCCTGCACCACAAAATTCAACCTGAAGCCTATATGGGTTATGAATGCCGTATGAACCTGTCTTCGGTACCAGTCCATCAGGCCACTATGAGGTCTACCTGTGTTGATTCTAAGCTTCCTGGACCAACCGGAAGTGGTTAAAATGCCCCTAAAAGTGTTTACCCAGACCCTGCCTGCAGTTTGATAGACATGGTGCATTCAACCCTGTGTAGATCAGTCAATTCTTAACGTAAAGACTTAAAACTCAGGATTCTGTAAGTGGCCATGTCAATCAAGACATGTGTTGATTTATAGCTTCCTGTGCCAACCGGAAGTGCCATAATTGGTGTCTCAGGGGCTGTTTCGAAGGGTTAAAAAAGTCAGATCTGTCCAAAACTTCATATATGTGATTAGGCAAGCCCCATGAACTGTAAATCAGTCATTTTTCCAAAAAAAATTCAAAGGAAAAAAAAATCACACTAAAACACAACTTGGAAGGAGGGACGTATTGGGGTGCGTAGAGACACACAGTGGCTGCAATAGTTAGCTTTGTTGGAGCTAAAAAAGAACCGTCGGACCTAGAGTTCCGAAACTTTAGAAACCTGTTCTAGACCTCCCGTCGATGGTGCGTGGTGAGTTACGTGGCTCTAGAAGGTTCTCGGACCGAGAAACAGCCTCGTACATTTGCAATAACTTCAATTCATTTTTGCATCACGAAAATGACAACATTTAGAAATGTCCCAGAGTCGCAAGACTAGGTGCATTGCGAACGTCTCGGCCCATATAGACAGACCCCAACGTTTCTGTCCGATAGCTCATTCAAGGACCCCGTAGCAAGTCATGGAAAATAGTGGATTTTCAGCACCAATTAGGGTTTTTCTCGGACACCAAATGACCTATCGAGCCGAAACTCGGGATTCGGGGTCGCCTCACATAGGCCTTCGCATAATGTCTGAACTGGACCCGCAGCTAGAACGTAACTATGTGTTTTACCTTTTTATTATGTTTTCAACTGAAGGCGCTGTGAATTATGGGCCTGCTCTGACATATGTGATAGTTGGCTACTAAATGAGTAGGAAAAAGTGGGTTTGGTGTCAATTGATATCCGTTTGGTGTCATAATGACATCTAATTGACTGATGGACACTGACTTGCTAGTTGACTTTTGTACATTTGCAATATGTTTAAACGGAGAGGGACCATCACCAAAATGGCATTCTGAAATCAACAAAAAAATGGCATCACCATAGTCTCCAGACTGTGCTGAGTATAACGAGCTATCCCGCTTGACCGTAGCTCGCTCGGTCTAGGCGCAGCCACCATTAGAATAGTAGGCCCAAAATGAAGCCTGCACCACAATGTCATTTGCTTTTGGGTGACAGTGAGAGAACCGTTAGGGTGAGAAGAACAATTCCACCATAGGAATGTTCCTAAGGTCCTCCCGATCTGAACAAGCCTAACCTTGACCGTGTGGCATTAACCCTTCACAGTAAAACAGGGTTTTTTGATCTCACAGATTACAGTGTCATCTCTCCCCATAGGAATACATTGCCTGCACCACAAAATTCAACCTGAAGCCTATATGGGTTATGAATGCCGTATGAACCTGTCTTCGGTACCAGTCCATCAGGCCACTATGAGGTCTACCTGTGTTGATTCTAAGCTTCCTGGACCAACCGGAAGTGGTTAAAATGCCCCTAAAAGTGTTTACCCAGACCCTGCCTGCAGTTTGATAGACATGGTGCATTCAACCCTGTGTAGATCAGTCAATTCTTAACGTAAAGACTTAAAACTCAGGATTCTGTAAGTGGCCATGTCAATCAAGACATGTGTTGATTTATAGCTTCCTGTGCCAACCGGAAGTGCCATAATTGGTGTCTCAGGGGCTGTTTCGAAGGGTTAAAAAAGTCAGATCTGTCCAAAACTTCATATATGTGATTAGGCAACCCCCATGAACTGTAAATCAGTCATTTTTCCAAAAAAAATTCAAAGGAAAAAAAAATCACACTAAAACACAACTTGGAAGGAGGGACGTATTGGGGTGCGTAGAGACACACAGTGGCTGCAATAGTTAGCTTTGTTGGAGCTAAAAAAGAACCGTCGGACCTAGAGTTCCGAAACTTTAGAAACCTGTTCTAGACCTCCCGTCGATGGTGCGTGGTGAGTTACGTGGCTCTAGAAGGTTCTCGGACCGAGAAACAGCCTCGTACATTTGCAATAACTTCAATTCATTTTTGCATCACGAAAATGACGACATTTAGAAATGTCCCAGAGTCGCAAGACTAGGTGCATTGCGAACGTCTCGGCCCATATAGACAGACCCCAACGTTTCTGTCCGATAGCTCATTCAAGGACCCCGTAGCAAGTCATGGAAAATAGTGGATTTTCAGCACCAATTAGGGTTTTTCTCGGACACCAAATGACCTATCGAGCCGAAACTCGGGATTCGGGGTCGCCTCACATAGGCCTTCGCATAATGTCTGAACTGGACCCGCAGCTAGAACGTAACTATGTGTTTTACCTTTTTATTATGTTTTCAACTGAAGGCGCTGTGAATTATGGGCCTGCTCTGACATATGTGATAGTTGGCTACTAAATGAGTAGGAAAAAGTGGGTTTGGTGTCAATTGATATCCGTTTGGTGTCATAATGACATCTAATTGACTGATGGACACTGACTTGCTAGTTGACTTTTGTACATTTGCAATATGTTTAAACGGAGAGGGACCATCACCAAAATGGCATTCTGAAATCAACAAAAAAATGGCATCACCATAGTCTCCAGACTGTGCTGAGTATAACGAGCTATCCCGCTTGACCGTAGCTCGCTCGGTCTAGGCGCAGCCACCATTAGAATAGTAGGCCCAAAATGAAGCCTGCACCACAATGTCATTTGCTTTTGGGTGACAGTGAGAGAACCGTTAGGGTGAGAAGAACAATTCCACCATAGGAATGTTCCTAAGGTCCTCCCGATCTGAACAAGCCTAACCTTGACCGTGTGGCATTAACCCTTCACAGTAAAACAGGGTTTTTTGATCTCACAGATTACAGTGTCATCTCTCCCCCATAGGAATACATTGCCTGCACCACAAAATTCAACCTGAAGCCTATATGGGTTATGAATGCCGTATGAACCTGTCTTCGGTACCAGTCCATCAGGACACTATGAGGTCTACCTGTGTTGATTCTAAGCTTCCTGGACCAACCGGAAGTGGTTAAAATGCCCCTAAAAGTGTTTACCCATACCCTGCCTGCAGTTTGATAGACATGGTGCATTCAACCCTGTGTAGATCAGTCAATTCTTAACGTAAAGACTTAAAACTCAGGATTCTGTAAGTGGCCATGTCAATCAAGACATGTGTTGATTTATAGCTTCCTGTGCCAACCGGAAGTGCCATAATTGGTGTCTCAGGGGCTGTTTCGAAGGGTTAAAAAAGTCAGATCTGTCCAAAACTTCATATATGTGATTAGGCAACCCCCATGAACTGTAAATCAGTCATTTTTCCAAAAAAAATTAAAAGGAAAAAAAAATCACACTAAAACACAACTTGGAAGGAGGGACGTATTGGGGTGCGTAGAGACAGACAGTGGCTGCAATAGTTAGCTTTGTTGGAGCTAAAAAAGAACCGTCGGACCTAGAGTTCCGAAACTTTAGAAACCTGTTCTAGACCTCCCGTCGATGGTGCGTGGTGAGTTACGTGGCTCTAGAAGGTTCTCGGACCGAGAAACAGCCTCGTACATTTGCATTAACTTCAATTCATTTTTGCATCACGAAAATGACGACATTTAGAAATGTCCCAGAGTCGCAAGACTAGGTGCATTGCGAACGTCTCGGCCCATATAGACAGACCCCAACGTTTCTGTCCGATAGCTCATTCAAGGACCCCGTAGCAAGTCATGGAAAATAGTGGATTTTCAGCACCAATTAGGGTTTTTCTCGGACACCAAATGACCTCTCGAGCCGAAACTTGGGATTCGGGGTCGCCTCAGCTAGGCCAACACATAACATAAGAAATGGACCCGCAGCTAGAACGTAACTACGTGTTTTATGGTTTTTTTATGGTTTGAACCGAAGGCGTTGTGAATTTTGGGCCAGCTCTGAAGTATGTAATAGTTGGCTACTAAACGAGTTGGAAAAAGTGGGTTTGGTGTCAGTTTGTATCAGTTTGGTGGTCAGAATGATATCTAATTGACTGATGGACTCTTGTCCACTTGACTCTTGTACATTTGCAATATGATTCTATAGTGAAAAAACATCACCAAAAGCGACATTCTGAAATCAACCCAAACGAGCGATTGAGATGACCCAGAATCATTTCTGTCCGATAGCTTGTTCAAGGACCCCGTAGCAAGGCATGGAAATAAGTGGATTTTCAGCACCAATTAGGGTTTTTCTCGGACACCAAATTACCTATCGAGCCGAAACTCGGGATTCGGGGTCGCCTCACATAGGCCTTCGCATAATGTCTGAACTGGACCCGCAGCTAGAACGTAACTATGTGTTTTACCTTTTTATTATGTTTTCAACTGAAGGCGCTGTGAATTATGGGCCTGCTCTGACATATGTGATAGTTGGCTACTAAATGAGTAGGAAAAAGTGGGTTTGGTGTCAATTCATATCCATTTGGTGTCATAATGACATCTAATTGACTGATGGACACTGACTTGCTAGTTGACTTTTGTACATTTGCAATATGTTTAAACAGAGAGGGACCATCACCAAAATGGCATTCTGAAATCAACAAAAAAATGGCATCACCATAGTCTCCAGACTGTGCTGAGTTCAACGAGCTATCCCGCTTGACCTTAGCTCGCTCGGTCTAGGCGCAGCGACCATTAGAATAGTAGGCCCAAAATGAAGCCTGCACCACAATGTAATTTGCTTTTGGGTGACAGTGAGAGAACCGTTAGGGTGAGAAGAAAAATTCTACCACAGGAATGTTCCTAAGGTCCTCCCGATCTGAACAAGCCTAACCTTGACCGTGTGGCATTAACCCTTCACAGTAAAACAGGGTTTTTTGATCTCACAGATTACAGTGTCATCTCTCCCCATAGGAATACATAGCCTGCACCACAAAATTCAACCTGAAGCCTATATGGGTTATGAATGCCGTATGAACCTGTCTTCGGTACCAGTCCATCAGGCCACTATGAGGTCTACCTGTGTTGATTCTAAGACCCCAACGTTTCTGTCCGATAGCTCATTCAAGGACCCCGTAGCAAGTCATGGAAAATAGTGGATTTTCAGCACCAATTAGGGTTTTTCTCGGACACCAAATGACCTATCGAGCCGAAACTTGGGATTCGGGGTCGCCTCAGCTAGGCCAACACATAACATAAGAAATGGACCCGCAGCTAGAACGTAACTACGTGTTTTATGGTTTTTTTATGGTTTGAACCGAAGGCGTTGTGAATTTTGGGCCAGCTCTGAAGTATGTAATAGTTGGCTACTAAACGAGTTGGAAAAAGTGGGTTTGGTGTCAGTTTGTATCAGTTTGGTGGTCAGAATGATATCTAATTGACTGATGGACTCTTGTCCACTTGACTCTTGTACATTTGCAATATGATTCTATAGTGAAAAAACATCACCAAAAGCGACATTCTGAAATCAACCCAAACGAGCGATTGAGATGACCCAGAATCATTTCTGTCCGATAGCTTGTTCAAGGACCCCGTAGCAAGGCATGGAAATAAGTGGATTTTCAGCACCAATTAGGGTTTTTCTCGGACACCAAATGACCTATCGAGCCGAAACTCGGGATTCGGGGTCGCCTCACATAGGCCTTCGCATAATGTCTGAACTGGACCCGCAGCTAGAACGTAACTATGTGTTTTACCTTTTTATTATGTTTTCAACTGAAGGCGCTGTGAATTATGGGCCTGCTCTGACATATGTGATAGTTGGCTACTAAATGAGTAGGAAAAAGTGGGTTTGGTGTCAATTGATATCCGTTTGGTGTCATAATGACATCTAATTGACTGATGGACACTGACTTGCTAGTTGACTTTTGTACATTTGCAATATGTTTAAACGGAGAGGGACCATCACCAAAATGGCATTCTGAAATCAACAAAAAAATGGCATCACCATAGTCTCCAGACTGTGCTGAGTATAACGAGCTATCCCGCTTGACCGTAGCTCGCTCGGTCTAGGCGCAGCCACCATTAGAATAGTAGGCCCAAAATGAAGCCTGCACCACAATGTCATTTGCTTTTGGGTGACAGTGAGAGAACCGTTAGGGTGAGAAGAAAAATTCCACCATAGGAATGTTCCTAAGGTCCTCCCGATCTGAACAAGCCTAACCTTGACCGTGTGGCATTAACCCTTCACAGTAAAACAGGGTTTTTTGATCTCACAGATTACAGTGTCATCTCTCCCCATAGGAATACATTGCCTGCACCACAAAATTCAACCTGAAGCCTATATGGGTTATGAATGCCGTATGAACCTGTCTTCGGTACCAGTCCATCAGGCCACTATGAGGTCTACCTGTGTTGATTCTAAGCTTCCTGAACCAACCGGAAGTGGTTAAAATGCCCCTAAAAGTGTTTACCCAGACCCTGCCTGCAGTTTGATAGACATGGTGCATTCAACTCTGTGTAGATCAGTCAATTCTTAACGTAAAGACTTAAAACTCAGGATTCTGTAAGTGGCCATGTCAATCAAGACATGTGTTGATTTATAGCTTCCTGTGCCAACCGGAAGTGCCATAATTGGTGTCTCAGGGGCTGTTTCGAAGGGTTAAAAAAGTCAGATCTGTCCAAAACTTCATATATGTGATTAGGCAACCCCCATGAACTGTAAATCAGTCATTTTTCCAAAAAAATTAAAAGGAAAAAAAAATCACACTAAAACACAACTTGGAAGGAGGGACGTATTGGGGTGCGTAGAGACAGACAGTGGCTGCAATAGTTAGCTTTGTTGGAGCTAAAAAAGAACCGTCGGACCTAGAGTTCCGAAACTTTAGAAACCTGTTCTAGACCTCCCGTCGATGGTGCGTGGTGAGTTACGTGGCTCTAGAAGGTTCTCGGACCGAGAAACAGCCTCGTACATTTGCATTAACTTCAATTCATTTTTGCATCACGAAAATGACGACATTTAGAAATGTCCCAGAGTCGCAAGACTAGGTGCATTGCGAACGTCTCGGCCCATATAGACAGACCCCAACGTTTCTGTCCGATAGCTCATTCAAGGACCCCGTAGCAAGTCATGGAAAATAGTGGATTTTCAGCACCAATTAGGGTTTTTCTCGGACACCAAATGACCTCTCGAGCCGAAACTTGGGATTCGGGGTCGCCTCAGCTAGGCCAACACATAACATAAGAAATGGACCCGCAGCTAGAACGTAACTACGTGTTTTATGGTTTTTTTATGGTTTGAACCGAAGGCGTTGTGAATTTTGGGCCAGCTCTGAAGTATGTAATAGTTGGCTACTAAACGAGTTGGAAAAAGTGGGTTTGGTGTCAGTTTGTATCAGTTTGGTGGTCAGAATGATATCTAATTGACTGATGGACTCTTGTCCACTTGACTCTTGTACATTTGCAATATGATTCTATAGTGAAAAAACATCACCAAAAGCGACATTCTGAAATCAACCCAAACGAGCGATTGAGATGACCCAGAATCATTTCTGTCCGATAGCTTGTTCAAGGACCCCGTAGCAAGGCATGGAAATAAGTGGATTTTCAGCACCAATTAGGGTTTTTCTCGGACACCAAATTACCTATCGAGCCGAAACTCGGGATTCGGGGTCGCCTCACATAGGCCTTCGCATAATGTCTGAACTGGACCCGCAGCTAGAACGTAACTATGTGTTTTACCTTTTTATTATGTTTTCAACTGAAGGCGCTGTGAATTATGGGCCTGCTCTGACATATGTGATAGTTGGCTACTAAATGAGTAGGAAAAAGTGGGTTTGGTGTCAATTCATATCCATTTGGTGTCATAATGACATCTAATTGACTGATGGACACTGACTTGCTAGTTGACTTTTGTACATTTGCAATATGTTTAAACAGAGAGGGACCATCACCAAAATGGCATTCTGAAATCAACAAAAAAATGGCATCACCATAGTCTCCAGACTGTGCTGAGTTCAACGAGCTATCCCGCTTGACCTTAGCTCGCTCGGTCTAGGCGCAGCGACCATTAGAATAGTAGGCCCAAAATGAAGCCTGCACCACAATGTAATTTGCTTTTGGGTGACAGTGAGAGAACCGTTAGGGTGAGAAGAAAAATTCTACCACAGGAATGTTCCTAAGGTCCTCCCGATCTGAACAAGCCTAACCTTGACCGTGTGGCATTAACCCTTCACAGTAAAACAGGGTTTTTTGATCTCACAGATTACAGTGTCATCTCTCCCCATAGGAATACATAGCCTGCACCACAAAATTCAACCTGAAGCCTATATGGGTTATGAATGCCGTATGAACCTGTCTTCGGTACCAGTCCATCAGGCCACTATGAGGTCTACCTGTGTTGATTCTAAGACCCCAACGTTTCTGTCCGATAGCTCATTCAAGGACCCCGTAGCAAGTCATGGAAAATAGTGGATTTTCAGCACCAATTAGGGTTTTTCTCGGACACCAAATGACCTATCGAGCCGAAACTTGGGATTCGGGGTCGCCTCAGCTAGGCCAACACATAACATAAGAAATGGACCCGCAGCTAGAACGTAACTACGTGTTTTATGGTTTTTTTATGGTTTGAACCGAAGGCGTTGTGAATTTTGGGCCAGCTCTGAAGTATGTAATAGTTGGCTACTAAACGAGTTGGAAAAAGTGGGTTTGGTGTCAGTTTGTATCAGTTTGGTGGTCAGAATGATATCTAATTGACTGATGGACTCTTGTCCACTTGACTCTTGTACATTTGCAATATGATTCTATAGTGAAAAAACATCACCAAAAGCGACATTCTGAAATCAACCCAAACGAGCGATTGAGATGACCCAGAATCATTTCTGTCCGATAGCTTGTTCAAGGACCCCGTAGCAAGGCATGGAAATAAGTGGATTTTCAGCACCAATTAGGGTTTTTCTCGGACACCAAATGACCTATCGAGCCGAAACTCGGGATTCGGGGTCGCCTCACATAGGCCTTCGCATAATGTCTGAACTGGACCCGCAGCTAGAACGTAACTATGTGTTTTACCTTTTTATTATGTTTTCAACTGAAGGCGCTGTGAATTATGGGCCTGCTCTGACATATGTGATAGTTGGCTACTAAATGAGTAGGAAAAAGTGGGTTTGGTGTCAATTGATATCCGTTTGGTGTCATAATGACATCTAATTGACTGATGGACACTGACTTGCTAGTTGACTTTTGTACATTTGCAATATGTTTAAACGGAGAGGGACCATCACCAAAATGGCATTCTGAAATCAACAAAAAAATGGCATCACCATAGTCTCCAGACTGTGCTGAGTATAACGAGCTATCCCGCTTGACCGTAGCTCGCTCGGTCTAGGCGCAGCCACCATTAGAATAGTAGGCCCAAAATGAAGCCTGCACCACAATGTCATTTGCTTTTGGGTGACAGTGAGAGAACCGTTAGGGTGAGAAGAAAAATTCCACCATAGGAATGTTCCTAAGGTCCTCCCGATCTGAACAAGCCTAACCTTGACCGTGTGGCATTAACCCTTCACAGTAAAACAGGGTTTTTTGATCTCACAGATTACAGTGTCATCTCTCCCCATAGGAATACATTGCCTGCACCACAAAATTCAACCTGAAGCCTATATGGGTTATGAATGCCGTATGAACCTGTCTTCGGTACCAGTCCATCAGGCCACTATGAGGTCTACCTGTGTTGATTCTAAGCTTCCTGAACCAACCGGAAGTGGTTAAAATGCCCCTAAAAGTGTTTACCCAGACCCTGCCTGCAGTTTGATAGACATGGTGCATTCAACTCTGTGTAGATCAGTCAATTCTTAACGTAAAGACTTAAAACTCAGGATTCTGTAAGTGGCCATGTCAATCAAGACATGTGTTGATTTATAGCTTCCTGTGCCAACCGGAAGTGCCATAATTGGTGTCTCAGGGGCTGTTTCGAAGGGTTAAAAAAGTCAGATCTGTCCAAAACTTCATATATGTGATTAGGCAACCCCCATGAACTGTAAATCAGTCATTTTTCCAAAAAAAATTCAAAGGAAAAAAAAATCACACTAAAACACAACTTGGAAGGAGGGACGTATTGGGGTGCGTAGAGACAGACAGTGGCTGCAATAGTTAGCTTTGTTGGAGCTAAAAAAGAACCGTCGGACCTAGAGTTCCGAAACTTTAGAAACCTGTTCTAGACCTCCCGTCGATGGTGCGTGGTGAGTTACGTGGCTCTAGAAGGTTCTCGGACCGAGAAACAGCCTCGTACATTTGCATTAACTTCAATTCATTTTTGCATCACGAAAATGACGACATTTAGAAATGTCCCAGAGTCGCAAGACTAGGTGCATTGCGAACGTCTCGGCCCATATAGACAGACCCCAACGTTTCTGTCCGATAGCTCATTCAAGGACCCCGTAGCAAGTCATGGAAAATAGTGGATTTTCAGCACCAATTAGGGTTTTTCTCGGACACCAAATGACCTATCGAGCCGAAACTTGGGATTCGGGGTCGCCTCAGCTAGGCCAACACATAACATAAGAAATGGACCCGCAGCTAGAATGTAACTACGTGTTTTATGGTTTTTTTATGGTTTGAACCGAAGGCGTTGTGAATTTTGGGCCAGCTCTGAAGTATGTAATAGTTGGCTACTAAACGAGTTGGAAAAAGTGGGTTTGGTGTCAGTTTGTATCAGTTTGGTGGTCAGAATGATATCTAATTGACTGATGGACTCTTGTCCACTTGACTCTTGTACATTTGCAATATGATTCTATAGTGAAAAAACATCACCAAAAGCGACATTCTGAAATCAACCCAAACGAGCGATTGAGATGACCCAGAATCATTTCTGTCCGATAGCTTGTTCAAGGACCCCGTAGCAAGGCATGGAAATAAGTGGATTTTCAGCACCAATTAGGGTTTTTCTCGGACACCAAATTACCTATCGAGCCGAAACTCGGGATTCGGGGTCGCCTCACATAGGCCTTCGCATAATGTCTGAACTGGACCCGCAGCTAGAACGTAACTATGTGTTTTACCTTTTTATTATGTTTTCAACTGAAGGCGCTGTGAATTATGGGCCTGCTCTGACATATGTGATAGTTGGCTACTAAATGAGTAGGAAAAAGTGGGTTTGGTGTCAATTCATATCCATTTGGTGTCATAATGACATCTAATTGACTGATGGACACTGACTTGCTAGTTGACTTTTGTACATTTGCAATATGTTTAAACAGAGAGGGACCATCACCAAAATGGCATTCTGAAATCAACAAAAAAATGGCATCACCATAGTCTCCAGACTGTGCTGAGTTCAACGAGCTATCCCGCTTGACCTTAGCTCGCTCGGTCTAGGCGCAGCGACCATTAGAATAGTAGGCCCAAAATGAAGCCTGCACCACAATGTAATTTGCTTTTGGGTGACAGTGAGAGAACCGTTAGGGTGAGAAGAAAAATTCCACCACAGGAATGTTCCTAAGGTCCTCCCGATCTGAACAAGCCTAACCTTGACCGTGTGGCATTAACCCTTCACAGTAAAACAGGGTTTTTTGATCTCACAGATTACAGTGTCATCTCTCCCCATAGGAATACATAGCCTGCACCACAAAATTCAACCTGAAGCCTATATGGGTTATGAATGCCGTATGAACCTGTCTTCGGTACCAGTCCATCAGGCCACTATGAGGTCTACCTGTGTTGATTCTAAGACCCCAACGTTTCTGTCCGATAGCTCATTCAAGGACCCCGTAGCAAGTCATGGAAAATAGTGGATTTTCAGCACCAATTAGGGTTTTTCTCGGACACCAAATGACCTATCGAGCCGAAACTTGGGATTCGGGGTCGCCTCAGCTAGGCCAACACATAACATAAGAAATGGACCCGCAGCTAGAATGTAACTACGTGTTTTATGGTTTTTTTATGGTTTGAACCGAAGGCGTTGTGAATTTTGGGCCAGCTCTGAAGTATGTAATAGTTGGCTACTAAACGAGTTGGAAAAAGTGGGTTTGGTGTCAGTTTGTATCAGTTTGGTGGTCAGAATGATATCTAATTGACTGATGGACTCTTGTCCACTTGACTCTTGTACATTTGCAATATGATTCTATAGTGAAAAAACATCACCAAAAGCGACATTCTGAAATCAACCCAAACGAGCGATTGAGATGACCCAGAATCATTTCTGTCCGATAGCTTGTTCAAGGACCCCGTAGCAAGGCATGGAAATAAGTGGATTTTCAGCACCAATTAGGGTTTTTCTCGGACACCAAATTACCTATCGAGCCGAAACTCGGGATTCGGGGTCGCCTCACATAGGCCTTCGCATAATGTCTGAACTGGACCCGCAGCTAGAACGTAACTATGTGTTTTACCTTTTTATTATGTTTTCAACTGAAGGCGCTGTGAATTATGGGCCTGCTCTGACATATGTGATAGTTGGCTACTAAATGAGTAGGAAAAAGTGGGTTTGGTGTCAATTCATATCCATTTGGTGTCATAATGACATCTAATTGACTGATGGACACTGACTTGCTAGTTGACTTTTGTACATTTGCAATATGTTTAAACAGAGAGGGACCATCACCAAAATGGCATTCTGAAATCAACAAAAAAATGGCATCACCATAGTCTCCAGACTGTGCTGAGTTCAACGAGCTATCCCGCTTGACCTTAGCTCGCTCGGTCTAGGCGCAGCGACCATTAGAATAGTAGGCCCAAAATGAAGCCTGCACCACAATGTAATTTGCTTTTGGGTGACAGTGAGAGAACCGTTAGGGTGAGAAGAAAAATTCCACCACAGGAATGTTCCTAAGGTCCTCCCGATCTGAACAAGCCTAACCTTGACCGTGTGGCATTAACCCTTCACAGTAAAACAGGGTTTTTTGATCTCACAGATTACAGTGTCATCTCTCCCCATAGGAATACATAGCCTGCACCACAAAATTCAACCTGAAGCCTATATGGGTTATGAATGCCGTATGAACCTGTCTTCGGTACCAGTCCATCAGGCCACTATGAGGTCTACCTGTGTTGATTCTAAGACCCCAACGTTTCTGTCCGATAGCTCATTCAAGGACCCCGTAGCAAGTCATGGAAAATAGTGGATTTTCAGCACCAATTAGGGTTTTTCTCGGACACCAAATGACCTATCGAGCCGAAACTTGGGATTCGGGGTCGCCTCAGCTAGGCCAACACATAACATAAGAAATGGACCCGCAGCTAGAACGTAACTACGTGTTTTATGGTTTTTTTATGGTTTGAACCGAAGGCGTTGTGAATTTTGGGCCAGCTCTGAAGTATGTAATAGTTGGCTACTAAACGAGTTGGAAAAAGTGGGTTTGGTGTCAGTTTGTATCAGTTTGGTGGTCAGAATGATATCTAATTGACTGATGGACTCTTGTCCACTTGACTCTTGTACATTTGCAATATGATTCTATAGTGAAAAAACATCACCAAAAGCGACATTCTGAAATCAACCCAAACGAGCGATTGAGATGACCCAGAATCATTTCTGTCCGATAGCTTGTTCAAGGACCCCGTAGCAAGGCATGGAAATAAGTGGATTTTCAGCACCAATTAGGGTTTTTCTCGGACACCAAATGACCTATCGAGCCGAAACTCGGGATTCGGGGTCGCCTCACATAGGCCTTCGCATAATGTCTGAACTGGACCCGCAGCTAGAACGTAACTATGTGTTTTACCTTTTTATTATGTTTTCAACTGAAGGCGCTGTGAATTATGGGCCTGCTCTGACATATGTGATAGTTGGCTACTAAATGAGTAGGAAAAAGTGGGTTTGGTGTCAATTGATATCCGTTTGGTGTCATAATGACATCTAATTGACTGATGGACACTGACTTGCTAGTTGACTTTTGTACATTTGCAATATGTTTAAACGGAGAGGGACCATCACCAAAATGGCATTCTGAAATCAACAAAAAAATGGCATCACCATAGTCTCCAGACTGTGCTGAGTATAACGAGCTATCCCGCTTGACCGTAGCTCGCTCGGTCTAGGCGCAGCCACCATTAGAATAGTAGGCCCAAAATGAAGCCTGCACCACAATGTCATTTGCTTTTGGGTGACAGTGAGAGAACCGTTAGGGTGAGAAGAAAAATTCCACCATAGGAATGTTCCTAAGGTCCTCCCGATCTGAACAAGCCTAACCTTGACCGTGTGGCATTAACCCTTCACAGTAAAACAGGGTTTTTTGATCTCACAGATTACAGTGTCATCTCTCCCCATAGGAATACATTGCCTGCACCACAAAATTCAACCTGAAGCCTATATGGGTTATGAATGCCGTATGAACCTGTCTTCGGTACCAGTCCATCAGGCCACTATGAGGTCTACCTGTGTTGATTCTAAGCTTCCTGAACCAACCGGAAGTGGTTAAAATGCCCCTAAAAGTGTTTACCCAGACCCTGCCTGCAGTTTGATAGACATGGTGCATTCAACTCTGTGTAGATCAGTCAATTCTTAACGTAAAGACTTAAAACTCAGGATTCTGTAAGTGGCCATGTCAATCAAGACATGTGTTGATTTATAGCTTCCTGTGCCAACCGGAAGTGCCATAATTGGTGTCTCAGGGGCTGTTTCGAAGGGTTAAAAAAGTCAGATCTGTCCAAAACTTCATATATGTGATTAGGCAACCCCCATGAACTGTAAATCAGTCATTTTTCCAAAAAAAATTCAAAGGAAAAAAAAATCACACTAAAACACAACTTGGAAGGAGGGACGTATTGGGGTGCGTAGAGACAGACAGTGGCTGCAATAGTTAGCTTTGTTGGAGCTAAAAAAGAACCGTCGGACCTAGAGTTCCGAAACTTTAGAAACCTGTTCTAGACCTCCCGTCGATGGTGCGTGGTGAGTTACGTGGCTCTAGAAGGTTCTCGGACCGAGAAACAGCCTCGTACATTTGCATTAACTTCAATTCATTTTTGCATCACGAAAATGACGACATTTAGAAATGTCCCAGAGTCGCAAGACTAGGTGCATTGCGAACGTCTCGGCCCATATAGACAGACCCCAACGTTTCTGTCCGATAGCTCATTCAAGGACCCCGTAGCAAGTCATGGAAAATAGTGGATTTTCAGCACCAATTAGGGTTTTTCTCGGACACCAAATGACCTATCGAGCCGAAACTTGGGATTCGGGGTCGCCTCAGCTAGGCCAACACATAACATAAGAAATGGACCCGCAGCTAGAATGTAACTACGTGTTTTATGGTTTTTTTATGGTTTGAACCGAAGGCGTTGTGAATTTTGGGCCAGCTCTGAAGTATGTAATAGTTGGCTACTAAACGAGTTGGAAAAAGTGGGTTTGGTGTCAGTTTGTATCAGTTTGGTGGTCAGAATGATATCTAATTGACTGATGGACTCTTGTCCACTTGACTCTTGTACATTTGCAATATGATTCTATAGTGAAAAAACATCACCAAAAGCGACATTCTGAAATCAACCCAAACGAGCGATTGAGATGACCCAGAATCATTTCTGTCCGATAGCTTGTTCAAGGACCCCGTAGCAAGGCATGGAAATAAGTGGATTTTCAGCACCAATTAGGGTTTTTCTCGGACACCAAATTACCTATCGAGCCGAAACTCGGGATTCGGGGTCGCCTCACATAGGCCTTCGCATAATGTCTGAACTGGACCCGCAGCTAGAACGTAACTATGTGTTTTACCTTTTTATTATGTTTTCAACTGAAGGCGCTGTGAATTATGGGCCTGCTCTGACATATGTGATAGTTGGCTACTAAATGAGTAGGAAAAAGTGGGTTTGGTGTCAATTCATATCCATTTGGTGTCATAATGACATCTAATTGACTGATGGACACTGACTTGCTAGTTGACTTTTGTACATTTGCAATATGTTTAAACAGAGAGGGACCATCACCAAAATGGCATTCTGAAATCAACAAAAAAATGGCATCACCATAGTCTCCAGACTGTGCTGAGTTCAACGAGCTATCCCGCTTGACCTTAGCTCGCTCGGTCTAGGCGCAGCGACCATTAGAATAGTAGGCCCAAAATGAAGCCTGCACCACAATGTAATTTGCTTTTGGGTGACAGTGAGAGAACCGTTAGGGTGAGAAGAAAAATTCCACCACAGGAATGTTCCTAAGGTCCTCCCGATCTGAACAAGCCTAACCTTGACCGTGTGGCATTAACCCTTCACAGTAAAACAGGGTTTTTTGATCTCACAGATTACAGTGTCATCTCTCCCCATAGGAATACATAGCCTGCACCACAAAATTCAACCTGAAGCCTATATGGGTTATGAATGCCGTATGAACCTGTCTTCGGTACCAGTCCATCAGGCCACTATGAGGTCTACCTGTGTTGATTCTAAGACCCCAACGTTTCTGTCCGATAGCTCATTCAAGGACCCCGTAGCAAGTCATGGAAAATAGTGGATTTTCAGCACCAATTAGGGTTTTTCTCGGACACCAAATGACCTATCGAGCCGAAACTTGGGATTCGGGGTCGCCTCAGCTAGGCCAACACATAACATAAGAAATGGACCCGCAGCTAGAACGTAACTACGTGTTTTATGGTTTTTTTATGGTTTGAACCGAAGGCGTTGTGAATTTTGGGCCAGCTCTGAAGTATGTAATAGTTGGCTACTAAACGAGTTGGAAAAAGTGGGTTTGGTGTCAGTTTGTATCAGTTTGGTGGTCAGAATGATATCTAATTGACTGATGGACTCTTGTCCACTTGACTCTTGTACATTTGCAATATGATTCTATAGTGAAAAAACATCACCAAAAGCGACATTCTGAAATCAACCCAAACGAGCGATTGAGATGACCCAGAATCATTTCTGTCCGATAGCTTGTTCAAGGACCCCGTAGCAAGGCATGGAAATAAGTGGATTTTCAGCACCAATTAGGGTTTTTCTCGGACACCAAATTACCTATCGAGCCGAAACTCGGGATTCGGGGTCGCCTCACATAGGCCTTCGCATAATGTCTGAACTGGACCCGCAGCTAGAACGTAACTATGTGTTTTACCTTTTTATTATGTTTTCAACTGAAGGCGCTGTGAATTATGGGCCTGCTCTGACATATGTGATAGTTGGCTACTAAATGAGTAGGAAAAAGTGGGTTTGGTGTCAATTCATATCCATTTGGTGTCATAATGACATCTAATTTACTGATGGACACTGACTTGCTAGTTGACTTTTGTACATTTGCAATATGTTTAAACGGAGAGGGACCATCACCAAAATGGCATTCTGAAATCAACAAAAAAATGGCATCACCATAGTCTCCAGACTGTGCTGAGTTCAACGAGCTATCCCGCTTGACCTTAGCTCGCTCGGTCTAGGCGCAGCGACCATTAGAATAGTAGGCCCAAAATGAAGCCTGCACCACAATGTAATTTGCTTTTGGGTGACAGTGAGAGAACCGTTAGGGTGAGAAGAAAAATTCCACCACAGGAATGTTCCTAAGGTCCTCCCGATCTGAACAAGCCTAACCTTGACCGTGTGGCATTAACCCTTCACAGTAAAACAGGGTTTTTTGATCTCACAGATTACAGTGTCATCTCTCCCCATAGGAATACATTGCCTGCACCACAAAATTCAACCTGAAGCCTATATGGGTTATGAATGCCGTATGAACCTGTCTTCGGTACCAGTCCATCAGGCCACTATGAGGTCTACCTGTGTTGATTCTAAGCTTCCTGAACCAACCGGAAGTGGTTAAAATGCCCCTAAAAGTGTTTACCCAGACCCTGCCTGCAGTTTGATAGACATGGTGCATTCAACTCTGTGTAGATCAGTCAATTCTTAACGTAAAGACTTAAAACTCAGGATTCTGTAAGTGGCCATGTCAATCAAGACATGTGTTGATTTATAGCTTCCTGTGCCAACCGGAAGTGCCATAATTGGTGTCTCAGGGGCTGTTTCGAAGGGTTAAAAAAGTCAGATCTGTCCAAAACTTCATATATGTGATTAGGCAACCCCCATGAACTGTAAATCAGTCATTTTTCCAAAAAAAATTCAAAGGAAAAAAAAATCACACTAAAACACAACTTGGAAGGAGGGACGTATTGGGGTGCGTAGAGACAGACAGTGGCTGCAATAGTTAGCTTTGTTGGAGCTAAAAAAGAACCGTCGGACCTAGAGTTCCGAAACTTTAGAAACCTGTTCTAGACCTCCCGTCGATGGTGCGTGGTGAGTTACGTGGCTCTAGAAGGTTCTCGGACCGAGAAACAGCCTCGTACATTTGCATTAACTTCAATTCATTTTTGCATCACGAAAATGACGACATTTAGAAATGTCCCAGAGTCGCAAGACTAGGTGCATTGCGAACGTCTCGGCCCATATAGACAGACCCCAACGTTTCTGTCCGATAGCTCATTCAAGGACCCCGTAGCAAGTCATGGAAAATAGTGGATTTTCAGCACCAATTAGGGTTTTTCTCGGACACCAAATGACCTATCGAGCCGAAACTTGGGATTCGGGGTCGCCTCAGCTAGGCCAACACATAACATAAGAAATGGACCCGCAGCTAGAATGTAACTACGTGTTTTATGGTTTTTTTATGGTTTGAACCGAAGGCGTTGTGAATTTTGGGCCAGCTCTGAAGTATGTAATAGTTGGCTACTAAACGAGTTGGAAAAAGTGGGTTTGGTGTCAGTTTGTATCAGTTTGGTGGTCAGAATGATATCTAATTGACTGATGGACTCTTGTCCACTTGACTCTTGTACATTTGCAATATGATTCTATAGTGAAAAAACATCACCAAAAGCGACATTCTGAAATCAACCCAAACGAGCGATTGAGATGACCCAGAATCATTTCTGTCCGATAGCTTGTTCAAGGACCCCGTAGCAAGGCATGGAAATAAGTGGATTTTCAGCACCAATTAGGGTTTTTCTCGGACACCAAATTACCTATCGAGCCGAAACTCGGGATTCGGGGTCGCCTCACATAGGCCTTCGCATAATGTCTGAACTGGACCCGCAGCTAGAACGTAACTATGTGTTTTACCTTTTTATTATGTTTTCAACTGAAGGCGCTGTGAATTATGGGCCTGCTCTGACATATGTGATAGTTGGCTACTAAATGAGTAGGAAAAAGTGGGTTTGGTGTCAATTCATATCCATTTGGTGTCATAATGACATCTAATTGACTGATGGACACTGACTTGCTAGTTGACTTTTGTACATTTGCAATATGTTTAAACAGAGAGGGACCATCACCAAAATGGCATTCTGAAATCAACAAAAAAATGGCATCACCATAGTCTCCAGACTGTGCTGAGTTCAACGAGCTATCCCGCTTGACCTTAGCTCGCTCGGTCTAGGCGCAGCGACCATTAGAATAGTAGGCCCAAAATGAAGCCTGCACCACAATGTAATTTGCTTTTGGGTGACAGTGAGAGAACCGTTAGGGTGAGAAGAAAAATTCCACCACAGGAATGTTCCTAAGGTCCTCCCGATCTGAACAAGCCTAACCTTGACCGTGTGGCATTAACCCTTCACAGTAAAACAGGGTTTTTTGATCTCACAGATTACAGTGTCATCTCTCCCCATAGGAATACATAGCCTGCACCACAAAATTCAACCTGAAGCCTATATGGGTTATGAATGCCGTATGAACCTGTCTTCGGTACCAGTCCATCAGGCCACTATGAGGTCTACCTGTGTTGATTCTAAGACCCCAACGTTTCTGTCCGATAGCTCATTCAAGGACCCCGTAGCAAGTCATGGAAAATAGTGGATTTTCAGCACCAATTAGGGTTTTTCTCGGACACCAAATGACCTATCGAGCCGAAACTTGGGATTCGGGGTCGCCTCAGCTAGGCCAACACATAACATAAGAAATGGACCCGCAGCTAGAACGTAACTACGTGTTTTATTGTTTTTTTATGGTTTGAACCGAAGGCGTTGTGAATTTTGGGCCAGCTCTGAAGTATGTAATAGTTGGCTACTAAACGAGTTGGAAAAAGTGGGTTTGGTGTCAGTTTGTATCAGTTTGGTGGTCAGAATGATATCTAATTGACTGATGGACTCTTGTCCACTTGACTCTTGTACATTTGCAATATGATTCTATAGTGAAAAAACATCACCAAAAGCGACATTCTGAAATCAACCCAAACGAGCGATTGAGATGACCCAGAATCATTTCTGTCCGATAGCTTGTTCAAGGACCCCGTAGCAAGGCATGGAAATAAGTGGATTTTCAGCACCAATTAGGGTTTTTCTCGGACACCAAATGACCTATCGAGCCGAAACTCGGGATTCGGGGTCGCCTCACATAGGCCTTCGCATAATGTCTGAACTGGACCCGCAGCTAGAACGTAACTATGTGTTTTACCTTTTTATTATGTTTACAACTGAAGGCGCTGTGAATTATGGGCCTGCTCTGACATATGTGATAGTTGGCTACTAAATGAGTAGGAAAAAGTGGGTTTGGTGTCAATTCATATCCGTTTGGTGTCATAATGACATCTAATTGACTGATGGACACTGACTTGCTAGTTGACTTTTGTACATTTGCAATATGTTTAAACAGAGAGGGACCATCACCAAAATGGCATTCTGAAATCAACAAAAAAATGGCATCACCATAGTCTCCAGACTGTGCTGAGTTCAACGAGCTATCCCGCTTGACCGTAGCTCGCTCGGTCTAGGCGCAGCGACCATTAGAATAGTAGGCCCAAAATGAAGCCTGCACCACAATGTCATTTGCTTTTGGGTGACAGTGAGAGAACCGTTAGGGTGAGAAGAAAAATTCCACCACAGGAATGTTCCTAAGGTCCTCCCGATCTGAACAAGCCTAACCTTGACCGTGTGGCATTAACCCTTCACAGTAAAACAGGGTTTTTTGATCTCACAGATTACAGTGTCATCTCTCCCCATAGGAATACATAGCCTGCACCACAAAATTCAACCTGAAGCCTATATGGGTTATGAATGCCGTATGAACCTGTCTTCGGTACCAGTCCATCAGGCCACTATGAGGTCTACCTGTGTTGATTCTAAGACCCCAACGTTTCTGTCCGATAGCTCATTCAAGGACCCCGTAGCAAGTCATGGAAAATAGTGGATTTTCAGCACCAATTAGGGTTTTTCTCGGACACCAAATGACCTATCGAGCCGAAACTTGGGATTCGGGGTCGCCTCAGCTAGGCCAACACATAACATAAGAAATGGACCCGCAGCTAGAACGTAACTACGTGTTTTATGGTTTTTTTATGGTTTGAACCGAAGGCGTTGTGAATTTTGGGCCAGCTCTGAAGTATGTAATAGTTGGCTACTAAACGAGTTGGAAAAAGTGGGTTTGGTGTCAGTTTGTATCAGTTTGGTGGTCAGAATGATATCTAATTGACTGATGGACTCTTGTCCACTTGACTCTTGTACATTTGCAATATGATTCTATAGTGAAAAAACATCACCAAAAGCGACATTCTGAAATCAACCCAAACGAGCGATTGAGATGACCCAGAATCATTTCTGTCCGATAGCTTGTTCAAGGACCCCGTAGCAAGGCATGGAAATAAGTGGATTTTCAGCACCAATTAGGGTTTTTCTCGGACACCAAATGACCTATCGAGCCGAAACTCGGGATTCGGGGTCGCCTCACATAGGCCTTCGCATAATGTCTGAACTGGACCCGCAGCTAGAACGTAACTATGTGTTTTACCTTTTTATTATGTTTTCAACTGAAGGCGCTGTGAATTATGGGCCTGCTCTGACATATGTGATAGTTGGCTACTAAATGAGTAGGAAAAAGTGGGTTTGGTGTCAATTGATATCCGTTTGGTGTCATAATGACATCTAATTGACTGATGGACACTGACTTGCTAGTTGACTTTTGTACATTTGCAATATGTTTAAACGGAGAGGGACCATCACCAAAATGGCATTCTGAAATCAACAAAAAAATGGCATCACCATAGTCTCCAGACTGTGCTGAGTTCAACGAGCTATCCCGCTTGACCTTAGCTCGCTCGGTCTAGGCGCAGCGACCATTAGAATAGTAGGCCCAAAATGAAGCCTGCACCACAATGTCATTTGCTTTTGGGTGACAGTGAGAGAACCGTTAGGGTGAGAAGAAAAATTCCACCATAGGAATGTTCCTAAGGTCCTCCCGATCTGAACAAGCCTAACCTTGACCGTGTGGCATTAACCCTTCACAGTAAAACAGGGTTTTTTGATCTCACAGATTACAGTGTCATCTCTCCCCATAGGAATACATTGCCTGCACCACAAAATTCAACCTGAAGCCTATATGGGTTATGAATGCCGTATGAACCTGTCTTCGGTACCAGTCCATCAGGCCACTATGAGGTCTACCTGTGTTGATTCTAAGCTTCCTGAACCAACCGGAAGTGGTTAAAATGCCCCTAAAAGTGTTTACCCAGACCCTGCCTGCAGTTTGATAGACATGGTGCATTCAACTCTGTGTAGATCAGTCAATTCTTAACGTAAAGACTTAAAACTCAGGATTCTGTAAGTGGCCATGTCAATCAAGACATGTGTTGATTTATAGCTTCCTGTGCCAACCGGAAGTGCCATAATTGGTGTCTCAGGGGCTGTTTCGAAGGGTTAAAAAAGTCAGATCTGTCCAAAACGTCATATATGTGATTAGGCAACCCCCATGAACTGTAAATCAGTCATTTTTCCCAAAAAAAATCAAAGGAAAAAAAAATCGCACTAAAACACAACTTGGATGGAGGGACGTATTGGGGTGCGTAGAGACAGACAGTGGCTGCAATAGTTAGCTTTGTTCGAGCTAAAAAAGAACGGTTGGACCTAGAGTTCCGAAACTTTAGAAACCTGTTCTAGACCTCCGGTCGATGGTGCGTGGCGAGTTACGTGGCTCTAGACGGTTCTCGGACCGAGAAACAGCCTCGTACATTTGCAATAACTTCAATTCATTTTTGCATCACGAAAATGACGACGTTTAGAAAAGTCTCAGAGACGCAAGGCTAGGTGCGTTGTAACCGGCTCGGCCCATAGAGACGGACCCCAACGTTTCTGTCCGATAGCTCGTTCAAGGACCCCGTAGCAAGGCATGGAAATAAGTGGATTTTCAGCACCAATTAGGGTTTTTCTCGGACACCAAATGACCTATCGAGCCGAAACTCGGGATTCGGGGTCGCCTCACATAGGCCTTCGCATAATGTCCGAACTGGACCCGCAGCTAGAACGTAACTATGTGTTTTACCTTTTTATTATGTTTTCAACTGAAGGCGCTGTGAATTATGGGCCTGCTCTGACATATGTGATAGTTGGCTACTAAATGAGTTGGAAAAAGTGGGTTTGGTGTCAATTCATATCCATTTGGTGTCATAATGACATCTAATTGACTGATGGACACTGACTTGCTAGTTGACTTTTGTACATTTGCAATATGTTTAAACAGAGAGGGACCATCACCAAAATGGCATTCTGAAATCAACAAAAAAATGGCATCACCATAGTCTCCAGACTGTGCTGAGTTCAACGAGCTATCCCGCTTGACCTTAGCTCGCTCGGTCTAGGCGCAGCGACCATTAGAATAGTAGGCCCAAAATGAAGCCTGCACCACAATGTCATTTGCTTTTGGGTGACAGTGAGAGAACCGTTAGGGTGAGAAGAAAAATTCCACCACAGGAATGTTCCTAAGGTCCTCCCGATCTGAACAAGCCTAACCTTGACCGTGTGGCATTAACCCTTCACAGTAAAACAGGGTTTTTTGATCTCACAGATTACAGTGTCATCTCTCCCCATAGGAATACATAGCCTGCACCACAAAATTCAACCTGAAGCCTATATGGGTTATGAATGCCGTATGAACCTGTCTTCGGTACCAGTCCATCAGGCCACTATGAGGTCTACCTGTGTTGATTCTAAGCTTCCTGGACCAACCGGAAGTGGTTAAAATGCCCCTAAAAGTGTTTACCCAGACCCTGCCTGCAGTTTGATAGACATGGTGCATTCAACCCTGTGTAGATCAGTCAATTCTTAACGTAAAGACTTAAAACTCAGGATTCTGTAAGTGGCCATGTCAATCAAGACATGTGTTGATTTATAGCTTCCTGTGCCAACCGGAAGTGCCATAATTGGTGTCTCAGGGGCTGTTTCGAAGGGTTAAAAAAGTCAGATCTGTCCAAAACTTCATATATGTGATTAGGCAACCCCCATGAACTGTAAATCAGTCATTTTTCCAAAAAAAATTAAAAGGAAAAAAAAATCACACTAAAACACAACTTGGAAGGAGGGACGTATTGGGGTGCGTAGAGACAGACAGTGGCTGCAATAGTTAGCTTTGTTGGAGCTAAAAAAGAACCGTCGGACCTAGAGTTCCGAAACTTTAGAAACCTGTTCTAGACCTCCCGTCGATGGTGCGTGGTGAGTTACGTGGCTCTAGAAGGTTCTCGGACCGAGAAACAGCCTCGTACATTTGCATTAACTTCAATTCATTTTTGCATCACGAAAATGACGACATTTAGAAATGTCCCAGAGTCGCAAGACTAGGTGCATTGCGAACGTCTCGGCCCATATAGACAGACCCCAACGTTTCTGTCCGATAGCTCATTCAAGGACCCCGTAGCAAGTCATGGAAAATAGTGGATTTTCAGCACCAATTAGGGTTTTTCTCGGACACCAAATGACCTATCGAGCCGAAACTTGGGATTCGGGGTCGCCTCAGCTAGGCCAACACATAACATAAGAAATGGATCCGCAGCTAGAACGTAACTACGTGTTTTATGGTTTTTTTATGGTTTGAACCGAAGGCGTTGTGAATTTTGGGCCAGCTCTGAAGTATGTAATAGTTGGCTACTAAACGAGTTGGAAAAAGTGGGTTTGATGTCAGTTTGTATCAGTTTGGTGGTCAGAATGATATCTAATTGACTGATGGACTCTTGTCCACTTGACTCTTGTACATTTGCAATATGATTCTATAGTGAAAAAACATCACCAAAAGCGACATTCTGAAATCAACCCAAACGAGCGATTGAGATGACCCAGAATCATTTCTGTCCGATAGCTTGTTCAAGGACCCCGTAGCAAGGCATGGAAATAAGTGGATTTTCAGCACCAATTAGGGTTTTTCTCGGACACCAAATTACCTATCGAGCCGAAACTCGGGATTCGGGGTCGCCTCACATAGGCCTTCGCATAATGTCTGAACTGGACCCGCAGCTAGAACGTAACTATGTGTTTTACCTTTTTATTATGTTTTCAACTGAAGGCGCTGTGAATTATGGGCCTGCTCTGACATATGTGATAGTTGGCTACTAAATGAGTAGGAAAAAGTGGGTTTGGTGTCAATTCATATCCATTTGGTGTCATAATGACATCTAATTGACTGATGGACACTGACTTGCTAGTTGACTTTTGTACATTTGCAATATGTTTAAACAGAGAGGGACCATCACCAAAATGGCATTCTGAAATCAACAAAAAAATGGCATCACCATAGTCTCCAGACTGTGCTGAGTTCAACGAGCTATCCCGCTTGACCTTAGCTCGCTCGGTCTAGGCGCAGCGACCATTAGAATAGTAGGCCCAAAATGAAGCCTGCACCACAATGTAATTTGCTTTTGGGTGACAGTGAGAGAACCGTTAGGGTGAGAAGAAAAATTCCACCACAGGAATGTTCCTAAGGTCCTCCCGATCTGAACAAGCCTAACCTTGACCGTGTGGCATTAACCCTTCACAGTAAAACAGGGTTTTTTGATCTCACAGATTACAGTGTCATCTCTCCCCATAGGAATACATAGCCTGCACCACAAAATTCAACCTGAAGCCTATATGGGTTATGAATGCCGTATGAACCTGTCTTCGGTACCAGTCCATCAGGCCACTATGAGGTCTACCTGTGTTGATTCTAAGTTTCCTGGACCAACCGGAAGTGGTTAAAATGCCCCTAAAAGTGTTTACCCAGACCCTGCCTGCAGTTTGATAGACATGGTGCATTCAACCCTGTGTAGATCAGTCAATTCTTAACGTAAAGACTTAAAACTCAGGATTCTGTAAGTGGCCATGTCAATCAAGACATGTGTTGATTTATAGCTTCCTGTGCCAACCGGAAGTGCCATAATTGGTGTCTCAGGGGCTGTTTCGAAGGGTTAAAAAAGTCAGATCTGTCCAAAACTTCATATATGTGATTAGGCAACCCCCATGAACTGTAAATCAGTCATTTTTCCCAAAAAAAATCAAAGGAAAAAAAAATCACACTAAAACACAACTTGGAAGGAGGGACGTATTGGGGTGCGTAGAGACAGACAGTGGCTGCAATAGTTAGCTTTGTTGGAGCTAAAAAAGAACCGTCGGACCTAGAGTTCCGAAACTTTAGAAACCTGTTCTAGACCTCCCGTCGATGGTGCGTGGTGAGTTACGTGGCTCTAGAAGGTTCTCGGACCGAGAAACAGCCTCGTACATTTGCATTAACTTCAATTCATTTTTGCATCACGAAAATGACGACATTTAGAAATGTCCCAGAGTCGCAAGACTAGGTGCATTGCGAACGTCTCGGCCCATATAGACAGACCCCAACGTTTCTGTCCGATAGCTCATTCAAGGACCCCGTAGCAAGTCATGGAAAATAGTGGATTTTCAGCACCAATTAGGGTTTTTCTCGGACACCAAATGACCTATCGAGCCGAAACTTGGGATTCGGGGTCGCCTCAGCTAGGCCAACACATAACATAAGAAATGGATCCGCAGCTAGAACGTAACTACGTGTTTTATGGTTTTTTTATGGTTTGAACCGAAGGCGTTGTGAATTTTGGGCCAGCTCTGAAGTATGTAATAGTTGGCTACTAAACGAGTTGGAAAAAGTGGGTTTGGTGTCAGTTTGTATCAGTTTGGTGGTCAGAATGATATCTAATTGACTGATGGACTCTTGTCCACTTGACTCTTGTACATTTGCAATATGATTCTATAGTGAAAAAACATCACCAAAAGCGACATTCTGAAATCAACCCAAACGAGCGATTGAGATGACCCAGAATCATTTCTGTCCGATAGCTTGTTCAAGGACCCCGTAGCAAGGCATGGAAATAAGTGGATTTTCAGCACCAATTAGGGTTTTTCTCGGACACCAAATTACCTATCGAGCCGAAACTCGGGATTCGGGGTCGCCTCACATAGGCCTTCGCATAATGTCTGAACTGGACCCGCAGCTAGAACGTAACTATGTGTTTTACCTTTTTATTATGTTTTCAACTGAAGGCGCTGTGAATTATGGGCCTGCTCTGACATATGTGATAGTTGGCTACTAAATGAGTAGGAAAAAGTGGGTTTGGTGTCAATTCATATCCATTTGGTGTCATAATGACATCTAATTGACTGATGGACACTGACTTGCTAGTTGACTTTTGTACATTTGCAATATGTTTAAACAGAGAGGGACCATCACCAAAATGGCATTCTGAAATCAACAAAAAAATGGCATCACCATAGTCTCCAGACTGTGCTGAGTTCAACGAGCTATCCCGCTTGACCTTAGCTCGCTCGGTCTAGGCGCAGCGACCATTAGAATAGTAGGCCCAAAATGAAGCCTGCACCACAATGTAATTTGCTTTTGGGTGACAGTGAGAGAACCGTTAGGGTGAGAAGAAAAATTCCACCACAGGAATGTTCCTAAGGTCCTCCCGATCTGAACAAGCCTAACCTTGACCGTGTGGCATTAACCCTTCACAGTAAAACAGGGTTTTTTGATCTCACAGATTACAGTGTCATCTCTCCCCATAGGAATACATAGCCTGCACCACAAAATTCAACCTGAAGCCTATATGGGTTATGAATGCCGTATGAACCTGTCTTCGGTACCAGTCCATCAGGCCACTATGAGGTCTACCTGTGTTGATTCTAAGCTTCCTGGACCAACCGGAAGTGGTTAAAATGCCCCTAAAAGTGTTTACCCAGACCCTGCCTGCAGTTTGATAGACATGGTGCATTCAACCCTGTGTAGATCAGTCAATTCTTAACGTAAAAACTTAAAACTCAGGATTCTGTAAGTGGCCATGTCAATCAAGACATGTGTTGATTTATAGCTTCCTGTGCCAACCGGAAGTGCCATAATTGGTGTCTCAGGGGCTGTTTCGAAGGGTTAAAAAAGTCAGATCTGTCCAAAACTTCATATATGTGATTAGGCAACCCCCATGAACTGTAAATCAGTCATTTTTCCAAAAAAAATTAAAAGGAAAAAAAAATCACACTAAAACACAACTTGGAAGGAGGGACGTATTGGGGTGCGTAGAGACACACAGTGGCTGCAATAGTTAGCTTTGTTGGAGCTAAAAAAGAACCGTCGGACCTAGAGTTCCGAAACTTTAGAAACCTGTTCTAGACCTCCCGTCGATGGTGCGTGGTGAGTTACGTGGCTCTAGAAGGTTCTCGGACCGAGAAACAGCCTCGTACATTTGCAATAACTTCAATTCATTTTTGCATCACGAAAATGACGACATTTAGAAATGTCCCAGAGTCGCAAGACTAGGTGCATTGCGAACGTCTCGGCCCATATAGACAGACCCCGACGTTTCTGTCCGATAGCTCATTCAAGGACCCCGTAGCAAGTCATGGAAAATAGTGGATTTTCAGCACCAATTAGGGTTTTTCTCGGACACCAAATGACCTATCGAGCCGAAACTTGGGATTCGGGGTCGCCTCAGCTAGGCCAACACATAACATAAGAAATGGACCCGCAGCTAGAACGTAACTACGTGTTTTATGGTTTTTTTATGGTTTGAACCGAAGGCGTTGTGAATTTTGGGCCAGCTCTGAAGTATGTAATAGTTGGCTACTAAACGAGTTGGAAAAAGTGGGTTTGGTGTCAGTTTGTATCAGTTTGGTGGTCAGAATGATATCTAATTGACTGATGGACTCTTGTCCACTTGACTCTTGTACATTTGCAATATGATTCTATAGTGAAAAAACATCACCAAAAGCGACATTCTGAAATCAACCCAAACGAGCGATTGAGATGACCCAGAATCATTTCTGTCCGATAGCTTGTTCAAGGACCCCGTAGCAAGGCATGGAAATAAGTGGATTTTCAGCACCAATTAGGGTTTTTCTCGGACACCAAATTACCTATCGAGCCGAAACTCGGGATTCGGGGTCGCCTCACATAGGCCTTCGCATAATGTCTGAACTGGACCCGCAGCTAGAACGTAACTATGTGTTTTACCTTTTTATTATGTTTTCAACTGAAGGCGCTGTGAATTATGGGCCTGCTCTGACATATGTGATAGTTGGCTACTAAATGAGTAGGAAAAAGTGGGTTTGGTGTCAATTCATATCCATTTGGTGTCATAATGACATCTAATTGACTGATGGACACTGACTTGCTAGTTGACTTTTGTACATTTGCAATATGTTTAAACAGGAGAGGGACCATCACCAAAATGGCATTCTGAAATCAACAAAAAAATGGCATCACCATAGTCTCCAGACTGTGCTGAGTTCAACGAGCTATCCCGCTTGACCTTAGCTCGCTCGGTCTAGGCGCAGCGACCATTAGAATAGTAGGCCCAAAATGAAGCCTGCACCACAATGTAATTTGCTTTTGGGTGACAGTGAGAGAACCGTTAGGGTGAGAAGAAAAATTCCACCACAGGAATGTTCCTAAGGTCCTCCCGATCTGAACAAGCCTAACCTTGACCGTGTGGCATTAACCCTTCACAGTAAAACAGGGTTTTTTGATCTCACAGATTACAGTGTCATCTCTCCCCATAGGAATACATAGCCTGCACCACAAAATTCAACCTGAAGCCTATATGGGTTATGAATGCCGTATGAACCTGTCTTCGGTACCAGTCCATCAGGCCACTATGAGGTCTACCTGTGTTGATTCTAAGCTTCCTGAACCAACCGGAAGTGGTTAAAATGCCCCTAAAAGTGTTTACCCAGACCCTGCCTGCAGTTTGATAGACATGGTGCATTCAACTCTGTGTAGATCAGTCAATTCTTAACGTAAAGACTTAAAACTCAGGATTCTGTAAGTGGCCATGTCAATCAAGACATGTGTTGATTTATAGCTTCCTGTGCCAACCGGAAGTGCCATAATTGGTGTCTCAGGGGCTGTTTCGAAGGGTTAAAAAAGTCAGATCTGTCCAAAACTTCATATATGTGATTAGGCAACCCCCATGAACTGTAAATCAGTCATTTTTCCAAAAAAAATTCAAAGGAAAAAAAAATCACACTAAAACACAACTTGGAAGGAGGGACGTATTGGGGTGCGTAGAGACAGACAGTGGCTGCAATAGTTAGCTTTGTTGGAGCTAAAAAAGAACCGTCGGACCTAGAGTTCCGAAACTTTAGAAACCTGTTCTAGACCTCCCGTCGATGGTGCGTGGTGAGTTACGTGGCTCTAGAAGGTTCTCGGACCGAGAAACAGCCTCGTACATTTGCAATTAACTTCAATTCATTTTTGCATCACGAAAATGACGACATTTAGAAATGTCCCAGAGTCGCAAGACTAGGTGCATTGCGAACGTCTCGGCCCATATAGACAGACCCCAACGTTTCTGTCCGATAGCTCATTCAAGGACCCCGTAGCAAGTCATGGAAAATAGTGGATTTTCAGCACCAATTAGGGTTTTTCTCGGACACCAAATGACCTATCGAGCCGAAACTTGGGATTCGGGGTCGCCTCAGCTAGGCCAACACATAACATAAGAAATGGACCCGCAGCTAGAACGTAACTACGTGTTTTATGGTTTTTTTATGGTTTGAACCGAAGGCGTTGTGAATTTTGGGCCAGCTCTGAAGTATGTAATAGTTGGCTACTAAACGAGTTGGAAAAAGTGGGTTTGGTGTCAGTTTGTATCAGTTTGGTGGTCAGAATGATATCTAATTGACTGATGGACTCTTGTCCACTTGACTCTTGTACATTTGCAATATGATTCTATAGTGAAAAAACATCACCAAAAGCGACATTCTGAAATCAACCCAAACGAGCGATTGAGATGACCCAGAATCATTTCTGTCCGATAGCTTGTTCAAGGACCCCGTAGCAAGGCATGGAAATAAGTGGATTTTCAGCACCAATTAGGGTTTTTCTCGGACACCAAATTACCTATCGAGCCGAAACTCGGGATTCGGGGTCGCCTCACATAGGCCTTCGCATAATGTCTGAACTGGACCCGCAGCTAGAACGTAACTATGTGTTTTACCTTTTTATTATGTTTTCAACTGAAGGCGCTGTGAATTATGGGCCTGCTCTGACATATGTGATAGTTGGCTACTAAATGAGTAGGAAAAAGTGGGTTTGGTGTCAATTCATATCCATTTGGTGTCATAATGACATCTAATTGACTGATGGACACTGACTTGCTAGTTGACTTTTGTACATTTGCAATATGTTTAAACAGAGAGGGACCATCACCAAAATGGCATTCTGAAATCAACAAAAAAATGGCATCACCATAGTCTCCAGACTGTGCTGAGTTCAACGAGCTATCCCGCTTGACCTTAGCTCGCTCGGTCTAGGCGCAGCGACCATTAGAATAGTAGGCCCAAAATGAAGCCTGCACCACAATGTAATTTGCTTTTGGGTGACAGTGAGAGAACCGTTAGGGTGAGAAGAAAAATTCCACCACAGGAATGTTCCTAAGGTCCTCCCGATCTGAACAAGCCTAACCTTGACCGTGTGGCATTAACCCTTCACAGTAAAACAGGGTTTTTTGATCTCACAGATTACAGTGTCATCTCTCCCCATAGGAATACATAGCCTGCACCACAAAATTCAACCTGAAGCCTATATGGGTTATGAATGCCGTATGAACCTGTCTTCGGTACCAGTCCATCAGGCCACTATGAGGTCTACCTGTGTTGATTCTAAGACCCCAACGTTTCTGTCCGATAGCTCATTCAAGGACCCCGTAGCAAGTCATGGAAAATAGTGGATTTTCAGCACCAATTAGGGTTTTTCTCGGACACCAAATGACCTATCGAGCCGAAACTTGGGATTCGGGGTCGCCTCAGCTAGGCCAACACATAACATAAGAAATGGACCCGCAGCTAGAACGTAACTACGTGTTTTATTGTTTTTTTATGGTTTGAACCGAAGGCGTTGTGAATTTTGGGCCAGCTCTGAAGTATGTAATAGTTGGCTACTAAACGAGTTGGAAAAAGTGGGTTTGGTGTCAGTTTGTATCAGTTTGGTGGTCAGAATGATATCTAATTGACTGATGGACTCTTGTCCACTTGACTCTTGTACATTTGCAATATGATTCTATAGTGAAAAAACATCACCAAAAGCGACATTCTGAAATCAACCCAAACGAGCGATTGAGATGACCCAGAATCATTTCTGTCCGATAGCTTGTTCAAGGACCCCGTAGCAAGGCATGGAAATAAGTGGATTTTCAGCACCAATTAGGGTTTTTCTCGGACACCAAATGACCTATCGAGCCGAAACTCGGGATTCGGGGTCGCCTCACATAGGCCTTCGCATAATGTCTGAACTGGACCCGCAGCTAGAACGTAACTATGTGTTTTACCTTTTTATTATGTTTACAACTGAAGGCGCTGTGAATTATGGGCCTGCTCTGACATATGTGATAGTTGGCTACTAAATGAGTAGGAAAAAGTGGGTTTGGTGTCAATTCATATCCGTTTGGTGTCATAATGACATCTAATTGACTGATGGACACTGACTTGCTAGTTGACTTTTGTACATTTGCAATATGTTTAAACAGAGAGGGACCATCACCAAAATGGCATTCTGAAATCAACAAAAAAATGGCATCACCATAGTCTCCAGACTGTGCTGAGTTCAACGAGCTATCCCGCTTGACCGTAGCTCGCTCGGTCTAGGCGCAGCGACCATTAGAATAGTAGGCCCAAAATGAAGCCTGCACCACAATGTCATTTGCTTTTGGGTGACAGTGAGAGAACCGTTAGGGTGAGAAGAAAAATTCCACCACAGGAATGTTCCTAAGGTCCTCCCGATCTGAACAAGCCTAACCTTGACCGTGTGGCATTAACCCTTCACAGTAAAACAGGGTTTTTTGATCTCACAGATTACAGTGTCATCTCTCCCCATAGGAATACATAGCCTGCACCACAAAATTCAACCTGAAGCCTATATGGGTTATGAATGCCGTATGAACCTGTCTTCGGTACCAGTCCATCAGGCCACTATGAGGTCTACCTGTGTTGATTCTAAGACCCCAACGTTTCTGTCCGATAGCTCATTCAAGGACCCCGTAGCAAGTCATGGAAAATAGTGGATTTTCAGCACCAATTAGGGTTTTTCTCGGACACCAAATGACCTATCGAGCCGAAACTTGGGATTCGGGGTCGCCTCAGCTAGGCCAACACATAACATAAGAAATGGACCCGCAGCTAGAACGTAACTACGTGTTTTATGGTTTTTTTATGGTTTGAACCGAAGGCGTTGTGAATTTTGGGCCAGCTCTGAAGTATGTAATAGTTGGCTACTAAACGAGTTGGAAAAGTGGGTTTGGTGTCAGTTTGTATCAGTTTGGTGGTCAGAATGATATCTAATTGACTGATGGACTCTTGTCCACTTGACTCTTGTACATTTGCAATATGATTCTATAGTGAAAAAACATCACCAAAAGCGACATTCTGAAATCAACCCAAACGAGCGATTGAGATGACCCAGAATCATTTCTGTCCGATAGCTTGTTCAAGGACCCCGTAGCAAGCATGGAAATAAGTGGATTTTCAGCACCAATTAGGGTTTTTCTCGGACACCAAATGACCTATCGAGCCGAAACTCGGGATTCGGGGTCGCCTCACATAGGCCTTCGCATAATGTCTGAACTGGACCCGCAGCTAGAACGTAACTATGTGTTTTACCTTTTTATTATGTTTTCAACTGAAGGCGCTGTGAATTATGGGCCTGCTCTGACATATGTGATAGTTGGCTACTAAATGAGTAGGAAAAAGTGGGTTTGGTGTCAATTCATATCCATTTGGTGTCATAATGACATCTAATTGACTGATGGACACTGACTTGCTAGTTGACTTTTGTACATTTGCAATATGTTTAAACAGAGAGGGACCATCACCAAAATGGCATTCTGAAATCAACAAAAAAATGGCATCACCATAGTCTCCAGACTGTGCTGAGTTCAACGAGCTATCCCGCTTGACCGTAGCTCGCTCGGTCTAGGCGCAGCGACCATTAGAATAGTAGGCCCAAAATGAAGCCTGCACCACAATGTCATTTGCTTTTGGGTGACAGTGAGAGAACCGTTAGGGTGAGAAGAAAAATTCCACCACAGGAATGTTCCTAAGGTCCTCCCGATCTGAACAAGCCTAACCTTGACCGTGTGGCATTAACCCTTCACAGTAAAACAGGGTTTTTTGATCTCACAGATTACAGTGTCATCTCTCCCCATAGGAATACATAGCCTGCACCACAAAATTCAACCTGAAGCCTATATGGGTTATGAATGCCGTATGAACCTGTCTTCGGTACCAGTCCATCAGGCCACTATGAGGTCTACCTGTGTTGATTCTAAGCTTCCTGAACCAACCGGAAGTGGTTAAAATGCCCCTAAAAGTGTTTACCCAGACCCTGCCTGCAGTTTGATAGACATGGTGCATTCAACTCTGTGTAGATCAGTCAATTCTTAACGTAAAGACTTAAAACTCAGGATTCTGTAAGTGGCCATGTCAATCAAGACATGTGTTGATTTATAGCTTCCTGTGCCAACCGGAAGTGCCATAATTGGTGTCTCAGGGGCTGTTTCGAAGGGTTAAAAAAGTCAGATCTGTCCAAAACGTCATATATGTGATTAGGCAACCCCCATGAACTGTAAATCAGTCATTTTTCCAAAAAAAATTCAAAGGAAAAAAAAATCACACTAAAACACAACTTGGAAGGAGGGACGTATTGGGGTGCGTAGAGACAGACAGTGGCTGCAATAGTTAGCTTTGTTGGAGCTAAAAAAGAACCGTCGGAGCTAGAGTTCCGAAACTTTAGAAACCTATTCTAGACCTCCCGTCGATGGTGCGTGGTGAGTTACGTGGCTCTAGAAGGTTCTCGGACCGAGAAACAGCCTCGTACATTTGCAATAACTTCAATTCATTTTTGCATCACGAAAATGACGACATTTAGAAATGTCCCAGAGTCGCAAGACTAGGTGCATTGCGAACGTCTCGGCCCATATAGACAGACCCCAACGTTTCTGTCCGATAGCTCATTCAAGGACCCCGTAGCAAGTCATGGAAAATAGTGGATTTTCAGCACCAATTAGGGTTTTTCTCGGACACCAAATGACCTATCGAGCCGAAACTTGGGATTCGGGGTCGCCTCAGCTAGGCCAACACATAACATAAGAAATGGACCCGCAGCTAGAACGTAACTACGTGTTTTATGGTTTTTTTATGGTTTGAACCGAAGGCGTTGTGAATTTTGGGCCAGCTCTGAAGTATGTAATAGTTGGCTACTAAACGAGTTGGAAAAGTGGGTTTGGTGTCAGTTTGTATCAGTTTGGTGGTCAGAATGATATCTAATTGACTGATGGACTCTTGTCCACTTGACTCTTGTACATTTGCAATATGATTCTATAGTGAAAAAACATCACCAAAAGCGACATTCTGAAATCAACCCAAACGAGCGATTGAGATGACCCAGAATCATTTCTGTCCGATAGCTTGTTCAAGGACCCCGTAGCAAGCATGGAAATAAGTGGATTTTCAGCACCAATTAGGGTTTTTCTCGGACACCAAATGACCTATCGAGCCGAAACTCGGGATTCGGGGTCGCCTCACATAGGCCTTCGCATAATGTCTGAACTGGACCCGCAGCTAGAACGTAACTATGTGTTTTACCTTTTTATTATGTTTTCAACTGAAGGCGCTGTGAATTATGGGCCTGCTCTGACATATGTGATAGTTGGCTACTAAATGAGTAGGAAAAAGTGGGTTTGGTGTCAATTCATATCCATTTGGTGTCATAATGGCTATTGTGGGGCGACAGGGTAGCCTAGTGGTTAGAGCGTTGGACTAGTAACCGGAAGGTTGCGAGTTCAAAACCCCCGAGCTGACAAGGTACAAATCTGTCGTTCTGCCCCTGAACAGGCAGTTAACCCACTGTTCCCAGGCCGTCATTGAAAATAAGAATTTGTTCTTAACTGACTTGCCTGGTTAAATAAAGGTTAAATAAAAATAAAAAAAAATAATGACATCTAATTGACTGATGGACACTGACTTGCTAGTTGACTTTTGTACATTTGCAATATGTTTAAACAGAGAGGGACCATCACCAAAATGGCATTCTGAAATCAACAAAAAAATGGCATCACCATAGTCTCCAGACTGTGCTGAGTTCAACGAGCTATCCCGCTTGACCGTAGCTCGCTCGGTCTAGGCGCAGCGACCATTAGAATAGTAGGCCCAAAATGAAGCCTGCACCACAATGTCATTTGCTTTTGGGTGACAGTGAGAGAACCGTTAGGGTGAGAAGAAAAATTCCACCACAGGAATGTTCCTAAGGTCCTCCCGATCTGAACAAGCCTAACCTTGACCGTGTGGCATTAACCCTTCACAGTAAAACAGGGTTTTTTGATCTCACAGATTACAGTGTCATCTCTCCCCATAGGAATACATAGCCTGCACCACAAAATTCAACCTGAAGCCTATATGGGTTATGAATGCCGTATGAACCTGTCTTCGGTACCAGTCCATCAGGCCACTATGAGGTCTACCTGTGTTGATTCTAAGCTTCCTGAACCAACCGGAAGTGGTTAAAATGCCCCTAAAAGTGTTTACCCAGACCCTGCCTGCAGTTTGATAGACATGGTGCATTCAACTCTGTGTAGATCAGTCAATTCTTAACGTAAAGACTTAAAACTCAGGATTCTGTAAGTGGCCATGTCAATCAAGACATGTGTTGATTTATAGCTTCCTGTGCCAACCGGAAGTGCCATAATTGGTGTCTCAGGGGCTGTTTCGAAGGGTTAAAAAAGTCAGATCTGTCCAAAACGTCATATATGTGATTAGGCAACCCCCATGAACTGTAAATCAGTCATTTTTCCAAAAAAAATTCAAAGGAAAAAAAAATCACACTAAAACACAACTTGGAAGGAGGGACGTATTGGGGTGCGTAGAGACAGACAGTGGCTGCAATAGTTAGCTTTGTTGGAGCTAAAAAAGAACCGTCGGACCTAGAGTTCCGAAACTTTAGAAACCTGTTCTAGACCTCCCGTCGATGGTGCGTGGTGAGTTACGTGGCTCTAGAAGGTTCTCGGACCGAGAAACAGCCCCGTACATTTGCAATAACTTCAATTCATTTTTGCATCACGAAAATGACGACATTTAGAAATGTCCCAGAGTCGCAAGACTAGGTGCATTGCGAACGTCTCGGCCCATATAGACAGACCCCAACGTTTCTGTCCGATAGCTCATTCAAGGACCCCGTAGCAAGTCATGGAAAATAGTGGATTTTCAGCACCAATTAGGGTTTTTCTCGGACACCAAATGACCTATCGAGCCGAAACTTGGGATTCGGGGTCGCCTCAGCTAGGCCAACACATAACATAAGAAATGGACCCGCAGCTAGAACGTAACTACGTGTTTTATGGTTTTTTTATGGTTTGAACCGAAGGCGTTGTGAATTTTGGGCCAGCTCTGAAGTATGTAATAGTTGGCTACTAAACGAGTTGGAAAAAGTGGGTTTGGTGTCAGTTTGTATCAGTTTGGTGGTCAGAATGATATCTAATTGACTGATGGACTCTTGTCCACTTGACTCTTGTACATTTGCAATATGATTCTATAGTGAAAAAACATCACCAAAAGCGACATTCTGAAATCAACCCAAACGAGCGATTGAGATGACCCAGAATCATTTCTGTCCGATAGCTTGTTCAAGGACCCCGTAGCAAGGCATGGAAATAAGTGGATTTTCAGCACCAATTAGGGTTTTTCTCGGACACCAAATGACCTATCGAGCCGAAACTCGGGATTCGGGGTCGCCTCACATAGGCCTTCGCATAATGTCTGAACTGGACCCGCAGCTAGAACGTAACTATGTGTTTTACCTTTTTATTATGTTTTCAACTGAAGGCGCTGTGAATTATGGGCCTGCTCTGACATATGTGATAGTTGGCTACTAAATGAGTAGGAAAAAGTGGGTTTGGTGTCAATTCATATCCATTTGGTGTCATAATGACATCTAATTGACTGATGGACACTGACTTGCTAGTTGACTTTTGTACATTTGCAATATGTTTAAACAGAGAGGGACCATCACCAAAATGGCATTCTGAAATCAACAAAAAAATGGCATCACCATAGTCTCCAGACTGTGCTGAGTTCAACGAGCTATCCCGCTTGACCGTAGCTCGCTCGGTCTAGGCGCAGCCACCATTAGAATAGTAGGCCCAAAATGAAGCCTGCACCACAATGTCATTTGCTTTTGGGTGATAGTGAGAGAACCGTTAGGGTGAGAAGAAAAATTCCACCACAGGAATGTTCCTAAGGTCCTCCCGATCTGAACAAGCCTAACCTTGACCGTGTGGCATTAACCCTTCACAGTAAAACAGGGTTTTTTGATCTCACAGATTACAGTGTCATCTCTCCCCATAGGAATACATAGCCTGCACCACAAAATTCAACCTGAAGCCTATATGGGTTATGAATGCCGTATGAACCTGTCTTCGGTACCAGTCCATCAGGCCACTATGAGGTCTACCTGTGTTGATTCTAAGCTTCCTGAACCAACCGGAAGTGGTTAAAATGCCCCTAAAAGTGTTTACCCAGACCCTGCCTGCAGTTTGATAGACATGGTGCATTCAACTCTGTGTAGATCAGTCAATTCTTAACGTAAAGACTTAAAACTCAGGATTCTGTAAGTGGCCATGTCAATCAAGACATGTGTTGATTTATAGCTTCCTGTGCCAACCGGAAGTGCCATAATTGGTGTCTCAGGGGCTGTTTCGAAGGGTTAAAAAAGTCAGATCTGTCCAAAACGTCATATATGTGATTAGGCAACCCCCATGAACTGTAAATCAGTCATTTTTCCAAAAAAAATTCAAAGGAAAAAAAAATCACACTAAAACACAACTTGGAAGGAGGGACGTATTGGGGTGCGTAGAGACAGACAGTGGCTGCAATAGTTAGCTTTGTTGGAGCTAAAAAAGAACCGTCGGACCTAGAGTTCCGAAACTTTAGAAACCTGTTCTAGACCTCCCGTCGATGGTGCGTGGTGAGTTACGTGGCTCTAGAAGGTTCTCGGACCGAGAAACAGCCCCGTACATTTGCAATAACTTCAATTCATTTTTGCATCACGAAAATGACGACATTTAGAAATGTCCCAGAGTCGCAAGACTAGGTGCATTGCGAACGTCTCGGCCCATATAGACAGACCCCAACGTTTCTGTCCGATAGCTCATTCAAGGACCCCGTAGCAAGTCATGGAAAATAGTGGATTTTCAGCACCAATTAGGGTTTTTCTCGGACACCAAATGACCTATCGAGCCGAAACTTGGGATTCGGGGTCGCCTCAGCTAGGCCAACACATAACATAAGAAATGGACCCGCAGCTAGAACGTAACTACGTGTTTTATGGTTTTTTTATGGTTTGAACCGAAGGCGTTGTGAATTTTGGGCCAGCTCTGAAGTATGTAATAGTTGGCTACTAAACGAGTTGGAAAAAGTGGGTTTGGTGTCAGTTTGTATCAGTTTGGTGGTCAGAATGATATCTAATTGACTGATGGACTCTTGTCCACTTGACTCTTGTACATTTGCAATATGATTCTATAGTGAAAAAACATCACCAAAAGCGACATTCTGAAATCAACCCAAACGAGCGATTGAGATGACCCAGAATCATTTCTGTCCGATAGCTTGTTCAAGGACCCCGTAGCAAGGCATGGAAATAAGTGGATTTTCAGCACCAATTAGGGTTTTTCTCGGACACCAAATGACCTATCGAGCCGAAACTCGGGATTCGGGGTCGCCTCACATAGGCCTTCGCATAATGTCTGAACTGGACCCGCAGCTAGAACGTAACTATGTGTTTTACCTTTTTATTATGTTTTCAACTGAAGGCGCTGTGAATTATGGGCCTGCTCTGACATATGTGATAGTTGGCTACTAAATGAGTAGGAAAAAGTGGGTTTGGTGTCAATTCATATCCATTTGGTGTCATAATGACATCTAATTGACTGATGGACACTGACTTGCTAGTTGACTTTTGTACATTTGCAATATGTTTAAACAGAGAGGGACCATCACCAAAATGGCATTCTGAAATCAACAAAAAAATGGCATCACCATAGTCTCCAGACTGTGCTGAGTTCAACGAGCTATCCCGCTTGACCGTAGCTCGCTCGGTCTAGGCGCAGCCACCATTAGAATAGTAGGCCCAAAATGAAGCCTGCACCACAATGTCATTTGCTTTTGGGTGATAGTGAGAGAACCGTTAGGGTGAGAAGAAAAATTCCACCACAGGAATGTTCCTAAGGTCCTCCCGATCTGAACAAGCCTAACCTTGACCGTGTGGCATTAACCCTTCACAGTAAAACAGGGTTTTTTGATCTCACAGATTACAGTGTCATCTCTCCCCATAGGAATACATAGCCTGCACCACAAAATTCAACCTGAAGCCTATATGGGTTATGAATGCCGTATGAACCTGTCTTCGGTACCAGTCCATCAGGCCACTATGAGGTCTACCTGTGTTGATTCTAAGCTTCCTGGACCAACCGGAAGTGGTTAAAATGCCCCTAAAAGTGTTTACCCAGACCCTGCCTGCAGTTTGATAGACATGGTGCATTCAACCCTGTGTAGATCAGTCAATTCTTAACGTAAAGACTGAAAACTCAGGATTCTGTAAGTGGCCATGTCAATCAAGACATGTGTTGATTTATAGCTTCCTGTGCCAACCGGAAGTGCCATAATTGGTGTCTCAGGGGCTGTTTCGAAGGGTTAAAAAAGTCAGATCTGTCCAAAACTTCATATATGTGATTAGGCAACCCCCATGAACTGTAAATCAGTCATTTTTCCAAAAAAAATTCAAAGGAAAAAAAAATCACACTAAAACACAACTTGGAAGGAGGGACGTATTGGGGTGCGTAGAGACAGACAGTGCCTGCAATAGTTAGCTTTGTTGGAGCTAAAAAAGAACCGTCGGAGCTAGAGTTCCGAAACTTTAGAAACCTATTCTAGACCTCCCGTCGATGGTGCGTGGTGAGTTACGTGGCTCTAGAAGGTTCTCGGACCGAGAAACAGCCTCGTACATTTGCAATAACTTCAATTCATTTTTGCATCACGAAAATGACGACATTTAGAAATGTCCCAGAGTCGCAAGACTAGGTGCATTGCGAACGTCTCGGCCCATATAGACAGACCCCAACGTTTCTGTCCGATAGCTCATTCAAGGACCCCGTAGCAAGTCATGGAAAATAGTGGATTTTCAGCACCAATTAGGGTTTTTCTCGGACACCAAATGACCTATCGAGCCGAAACTTGGGATTCGGGGTCGCCTCAGCTAGGCCAACACATAACATAAGAAATGGACCCGCAGCTAGAACGTAACTACGTGTTTTATGGTTTTTTTATGGTTTGAACCGAAGGCGTTGTGAATTTTGGGCCAGCTCTGAAGTATGTAATAGTTGGCTACTAAACGAGTTGGAAAAAGTGGGTTTGGTGTCAGTTTGTATCAGTTTGGTGGTCAGAATGATATCTAATTGACTGATGGACTCTTGTCCACTTGACTCTTGTACATTTGCAATATGATTCTATAGTGAAAAAACATCACCAAAAGCGACATTCTGAAATCAACCCAAACGAGCGATTGAGATGACCCAGAATCATTTCTGTCCGATAGCTTGTTCAAGGACCCCGTAGCAAGGCATGGAAATAAGTGGATTTTCAGCACCAATTAGGGTTTTTCTCGGACACCAAATGACCTATCGAGCCGAAACTCGGGATTCGGGGTCGCCTCACATAGGCCTTCGCATAATGTCTGAACTGGACCCGCAGCTAGAACGTAACTATGTGTTTTACCTTTTTATTATGTTTTCAACTGAAGGCGCTGTGAATTATGGGCCTGCTCTGACATATGTGATAGTTGGCTACTAAATGAGTAGGAAAAAGTGGGTTTGGTGTCAATTCATATCCATTTGGTGTCATAATGACATCTAATTGACTGATGGACACTGACTTGCTAGTTGACTTTTGTACATTTGCAATATGTTTAAACAGAGAGGGACCATCACCAAAATGGCATTCTGAAATCAACAAAAAAATGGCATCACCATAGTCTCCAGACTGTGCTGAGTTCAACGAGCTATCCCGCTTGACCGTAGCTCGCTCGGTCTAGGCGCAGCCACCATTAGAATAGTAGGCCCAAAATGAAGCCTGCACCACAATGTCATTTGCTTTTGGGTGATAGTGAGAGAACCGTTAGGGTGAGAAGAAAAATTCCACCACAGGAATGTTCCTAAGGTCCTCCCGATCTGAACAAGCCTAACCTTGACCGTGTGGCATTAACCCTTCACAGTAAAACAGGGTTTTTTGATCTCACAGATTACAGTGTCATCTCTCCCCATAGGAATACATAGCCTGCACCACAAAATTCAACCTGAAGCCTATATGGGTTATGAATGCCGTATGAACCTGTCTTCGGTACCAGTCCATCAGGCCACTATGAGGTCTACCTGTGTTGATTCTAAGCTTCCTGGACCAACCGGAAGTGGTTAAAATGCCCCTAAAAGTGTTTACCCAGACCCTGCCTGCAGTTTGATAGACATGGTGCATTCAACCCTGTGTAGATCAGTCAATTCTTAACGTAAAGACTGAAAACTCAGGATTCTGTAAGTGGCCATGTCAATCAAGACATGTGTTGATTTATAGCTTCCTGTGCCAACCGGAAGTGCCATAATTGGTGTCTCAGGGGCTGTTTCGAAGGGTTAAAAAAGTCAGATCTGTCCAAAACTTCATATATGTGATTAGGCAACCCCCATGAACTGTAAATCAGTCATTTTTCCAAAAAAAATTCAAAGGAAAAAAAAATCACACTAAAACACAACTTGGAAGGAGGGACGTATTGGGGTGCGTAGAGACAGACAGTGCCTGCAATAGTTAGCTTTGTTGGAGCTAAAAAAGAACCGTCGGAGCTAGAGTTCCGAAACTTTAGAAACCTATTCTAGACCTCCCGTCGATGGTGCGTGGTGAGTTACGTGGCTCTAGAAGGTTCTCGGACCGAGAAACAGCCTCGTACATTTGCAATAACTTCAATTCATTTTTGCATCACGAAAATGACGACATTTAGAAATGTCCCAGAGTCGCAAGACTAGGTGCATTGCGAACGTCTCGGCCCATATAGACAGACCCCAACGTTTCTGTCCGATAGCTCATTCAAGGACCCCGTAGCAAGTCATGGAAAATAGTGGATTTTCAGCACCAATTAGGGTTTTTCTCGGACACCAAATGACCTATCGAGCCGAAACTTGGGATTCGGGGTCGCCTCAGCTAGGCCAACACATAACATAAGAAATGGACCCGCAGCTAGAACGTAACTACGTGTTTTATGGTTTTTTTTATGGTTTGAACCGAAGGCGTTGTGAATTTTGGGCCAGCTCTGAAGTATGTAATAGTTGGCTACTAAACGAGTTGGAAAAAGTGGGTTTGGTGTCAGTTTGTATCAGTTTGGTGGTCAGAATGATATCTAATTGACTGATGGACTCTTGTCCACTTGACTCTTGTACATTTGCAATATGATTCTATAGTGAAAAAACATCACCAAAAGCGACATTCTGAAATCAACCCAAACGAGCGATTGAGATGACCCAGAATCATTTCTGTCCGATAGCTTGTTCAAGGACCCCGTAGCAAGGCATGGAAATAAGTGGATTTTCAGCACCAATTAGGGTTTTTCTCGGACACCAAATGACCTATCGAGCCGAAACTCGGGATTCGGGGTCGCCTCACATAGGCCTTCGCATAATGTCTGAACTGGACCCGCAGCTAGAACGTAACTATGTGTTTTACCTTTTTATTATGTTTTCAACTGAAGGCGCTGTGAATTATGGGCCTGCTCTGACATATGTGATAGTTGGCTACTAAATGAGTAGGAAAAAGTGGGTTTGGTGTCAATTCATATCCATTTGGTGTCATAATGACATCTAATTGACTGATGGACACTGACTTGCTAGTTGACTTTTGTACATTTGCAATATGTTTAAACAGAGAGGGACCATCACCAAAATGGCATTCTGAAATCAACAAAAAAATGGCATCACCATAGTCTCCAGACTGTGCTGAGTTCAACGAGCTATCCCGCTTGACCGTAGCTCGCTCGGTCTAGGCGCAGCCACCATTAGAATAGTAGGCCCAAAATGAAGCCTGCACCACAATGTCATTTGCTTTTGGGTGATAGTGAGAGAACCGTTAGGGTGAGAAGAAAAATTCCACCACAGGAATGTTCCTAAGGTCCTCCCGATCTGAACAAGCCTAACCTTGACCGTGTGGCATTAACCCTTCACAGTAAAACAGGGTTTTTTGATCTCACAGATTACAGTGTCATCTCTCCCCATAGGAATACATAGCCTGCACCACAAAATTCAACCTGAAGCCTATATGGGTTATGAATGCCGTATGAACCTGTCTTCGGTACCAGTCCATCAGGCCACTATGAGGTCTACCTGTGTTGATTCTAAGCTTCCTGGACCAACCGGAAGTGGTTAAAATGCCCCTAAAAGTGTTTACCCAGACCCTGCCTGCAGTTTGATAGACATGGTGCATTCAACCCTGTGTAGATCAGTCAATTCTTAACGTAAAGACTGAAAACTCAGGATTCTGTAAGTGGCCATGTCAATCAAGACATGTGTTGATTTATAGCTTCCTGTGCCAACCGGAAGTGCCATAATTGGTGTCTCAGGGGCTGTTTCGAAGGGTTAAAAAAGTCAGATCTGTCCAAAACTTCATATATGTGATTAGGCAACCCCCATGAACTGTAAATCAGTCATTTTTCCAAAAAAAATTCAAAGGAAAAAAAAATCACACTAAAACACAACTTGGAAGGAGGGACGTATTGGGGTGCGTAGAGACAGACAGTGCCTGCAATAGTTAGCTTTGTTGGAGCTAAAAAAGAACCGTCGGAGCTAGAGTTCCGAAACTTTAGAAACCTATTCTAGACCTCCCGTCGATGGTGCGTGGTGAGTTACGTGGCTCTAGAAGGTTCTCGGACCGAGAAACAGCCTCGTACATTTGCAATAACTTCAATTCATTTTTGCATCACGAAAATGACGACATTTAGAAATGTCCCAGAGTCGCAAGACTAGGTGCATTGCGAACGTCTCGGCCCATATAGACAGACCCCAACGTTTCTGTCCGATAGCTCATTCAAGGACCCCGTAGCAAGTCATGGAAAATAGTGGATTTTCAGCACCAATTAGGGTTTTTCTCGGACACCAAATGACCTATCGAGCCGAAACTTGGGATTCGGGGTCGCCTCAGCTAGGCCAACACATAACATAAGAAATGGACCCGCAGCTAGAACGTAACTACGTGTTTTATGGTTTTTTTTATGGTTTGAACCGAAGGCGTTGTGAATTTTGGGCCAGCTCTGAAGTATGTAATAGTTGGCTACTAAACGAGTTGGAAAAAGTGGGTTTGGTGTCAGTTTGTATCAGTTTGGTGGTCAGAATGATATCTAATTGACTGATGGACTCTTGTCCACTTGACTCTTGTACATTTGCAATATGATTCTATAGTGAAAAAACATCACCAAAAGCGACATTCTGAAATCAACCCAAACGAGCGATTGAGATGACCCAGAATCATTTCTGTCCGATAGCTTGTTCAAGGACCCCGTAGCAAGGCATGGAAATAAGTGGATTTTCAGCACCAATTAGGGTTTTTCTCGGACACCAAATGACCTATCGAGCCGAAACTCGGGATTCGGGGTCGCCTCACATAGGCCTTCGCATAATGTCTGAACTGGACCCGCAGCTAGAACGTAACTATGTGTTTTACCTTTTTATTATGTTTTCAACTGAAGGCGCTGTGAATTATGGGCCTGCTCTGACATATGTGATAGTTGGCTACTAAATGAGTAGGAAAAAGTGGGTTTGGTGTCAATTCATATCCATTTGGTGTCATAATGACATCTAATTGACTGATGGACACTGACTTGCTAGTTGACTTTTGTACATTTGCAATATGTTTAAACAGAGAGGGACCATCACCAAAATGGCATTCTGAAATCAACAAAAAAAATGGCATCACCATAGTCTCCAGACTGTGCTGAGTATAACGAGCTATCCCGCTTGACCTTAGCTCGCTCGGTCTAGGCGCAGCGACCATTAGAATAGTAGGCCCAAAATGAAGCCTGCACCACAATGTCATTTGCTTTTGGGTGACAGTGAGAGAACCGTTAGGGTGAGAAGAAAAATTCCACCATAGGAATGTTCCTAAGGTCCTCCCGATCTGAACAAGCCTAACCTTGACCGTGTGGCATTAACCCTTCACAGTAAAACAGGGTTTTTTGATCTCACAGATTACAGTGTCATCTCTCCCCATAGGAATACATTGCCTGCACCACAAAATTCAACCTGAAGCCTATATGGGTTATGAATGCCGTATGAACCTGTCTTCGGTACCAGTCCATCAGGACACTATGAGGTCTACCTGTGTTGATTCTAAGCTTCCTGGACCAACCGGAAGTGGTTAAAATGCCCCTAAAAGTGTTTACCCATACCCTGCCTGCAGTTTGATAGACATGGTGCATTCAACCCTGTGTAGATCAGTCAATTCTTAACGTAAAGACTTAAAACTCAGGATTCTGTAAGTGGCCATGTCAATCAAGACATGTGTTGATTTATAGCTTCCTGTGCCAACCGGAAGTGCCATAATTGGTGTCTCAGGGGCTGTTTCGAAGGGTTAAAAAAGTCAGATCTGTCCAAAACTTCATATATGTGATTAGGCAACCCCCATGAACTGTAAATCAGTCATTTTTCCCAAAAAAAATCAAAGGAAAAAAAAATCGCACTGAAACACAACTTGGATGGAGGGACGTATTGGGGTGCGTAGAGACAGACAGTGGCTGCATTAGTTAGCTTTGTTCGAGCTAAAAAAGAACCGTCGGACCTAGAGTTCCGAAACTTTAGAAACCTATTCTAGACCTCCGGTCGATGGTGCGTGGCGAGTTACGTGGCTCTAGACGGTTCTCGGACCGAGAAACAGCCTCGTACATTTGCAATAACTTCAATTCATTTTTGCATCACGAAAATGACGACGTTTAGAAAAGTCTCAGAGACGCAAGGCTAGGTGCGTTGTAACCGGCTCGGCCCATAGAGACGGACCCCAACGTTTCTGTCCGATAGCTCGTTCAAGGACCCCGTAGCAAGGCATGGAAATAAGTGGATTTTCAGCACCAATTAGGGTTTTTCTCGGACACCAAATGACCTATCGAGCCGAAACTCGGGATTCGGGGTCGCCTCACATAGGCCTTCGCATAATGTCTGAACTGGACGCGCAGCTAGAACGTAACTATGTGTTTTACCTTTTTATTATGTTTTCAACTGAAGGCGCTGTGAATTATGGGCCTGCTCTGACATATGTGATAGTTGGCTACTAAATGAGTAGGAAAAAGTGGGTTTGGTGTCAATTGATATCCGTTTGGTGTCATAATGACATCTAATTGACTGATGGACACTGACATGCTAGTTGACTTTTGTACATTTGCAATATGTTTAAACGGAGAGGGACCATCACCAAAATGGCATTCTGAAATCAACAAAAAAATGGCATCACCATAGTCTCCAGACTGTGCTGAGTATAACGAGCTATCCCGCTTGACCTTAGCTCGCTCGGTCTAGGCGCAGCGACCATTAGAATAGTAGGCCCAAAATGAAGCCTGCACCACAATGTCATTTGCTTTTGGGTGACAGTGAGAGAACCGTTAGGGTGAGAAGAAAAATTCCACCATAGGAATGTTCCTAAGGTCCTCCCGATCTGAACAAGCCTAACCTTGACCGTGTGGCATTAACCCTTCACAGTAAAACAGGGTTTTTTGATCTCACAGATTACAGTGTCATCTCTCCCCATAGGAATACATTGCCTGCACCACAAAATTCAACCTGAAGCCTATATGGGTTATGAATGCCGTATGAACCTGTCTTCGGTACCAGTCCATCAGGACACTATGAGGTCTACCTGTGTTGATTCTAAGCTTCCTGGACCAACCGGAAGTGGTTAAAATGCCCCTAAAAGTGTTTACCCATACCCTGCCTGCAGTTTGATAGACATGGTGCATTCAACCCTGTGTAGATCAGTCAATTCTTAACGTAAAGACTTAAAACTCAGGATTCTGTAAGTGGCCATGTCAATCAAGACATGTGTTGATTTATAGCTTCCTGTGCCAACCGGAAGTGCCATAATTGGTGTCTCAGGGGCTGTTTCGAAGGGTTAAAAAAGTCAGATCTGTCCAAAACTTCATATATGTGATTAGGCAACCCCCATGAACTGTAAATCAGTCATTTTTCCCAAAAAAAATCAAAGGAAAAAAAAATCGCACTGAAACACAACTTGGATGGAGGGACGTATTGGGGTGCGTAGAGACAGACAGTGGCTGCAATAGTTAGCTTTGTTCGAGCTAAAAAAGAACCGTCGGACCTAGAGTTCCGAAACTTTAGAAACCTATTCTAGACCTCCGGTCGATGGTGCGTGGCGAGTTACGTGGCTCTAGACGGTTCTCGGACCGAGAAACAGCCTCGTACATTTGCAATAACTTCAATTCATTTTTGCATCACGAAAATGACGACGTTTAGAAAAGTCTCAGAGACGCAAGGCTAGGTGCGTTGTAACCGGCTCGGCCCATAGAGACGGACCCCAACGTTTCTGTCCGATAGCTCGTTCAAGGACCCCGTAGCAAGGCATGGAAATAAGTGGATTTTCAGCACCAATTAGGGTTTTTCTCGGACACCAAATGACCTATCGAGCCGAAACTCGGGATTCGGGGTCGCCTCACATAGGCCTTCGCATAATGTCTGAACTGGACCCGCAGCTAGAACGTAACTATGTGTTTTACCTTTTTATTATGTTTTCAACTGAAGGCGCTGTGAATTATGGGCCTGCTCTGACATATGTGATAGTTGGCTACTAAATGAGTAGGAAAAAGTGGGTTTGGTGTCAATTGATATCCGTTTGGTGTCATAATGACATCTAATTGACTGATGGACACTGACTTGCTAGTTGACTTTTGTACATTTGCAATATGTTTAAACGGAGAGGGACCATCACCAAAATGGCATTCTGAAATCAACAAAAAAATGGCATCACCATAGTCTCCAGACTGTGCTGAGTATAACGAGCTATCCCGCTTGACCGTAGCTCGCTCGGTCTAGGCGCAGCCACCATTAGAATAGTAGGCCCAAAATGAAGCCTGCACCACAATGTCATTTGCTTTTGGGTGACAGTGAGAGAACCGTTAGGGTGAGAAGAAAAATTCCACCACAGGAATGTTCCTAAGGTCCTCCCGATCTGAACAAGCCTAACCTTGACCGTGTGGCATTAACCCTTCACAGTAAAACAGGGTTTTTTGATCTCACAGATTACAGTGTCATCTCTCCCCATAGGAATACATAGCCTGCACCACAAAATTCAACCTGAAGCCTATATGGGTTATGAATGCCGTATGAACCTGTCTTCGGTACCAGTCCATCAGGACACTATGAGGTCTACCTGTGTTGATTCTAAGCTTCCTGGACCAACCGGAAGTGGTTAAAATGCCCCTAAAAGTGTTTACCCATACCCTGCCTGCAGTTTGATAGACATGGTGCATTCAACCCTGTGTAGATCAGTCAATTCTTAACGTAAAGACTTAAAACTCAGGATTCTGTAAGTGGCCATGTCAATCAAGACATGTGTTGATTTATAGCTTCCTGTGCCAACCGGAAGTGCCATAATTGGTGTCTCAGGGGCTGTTTCGAAGGGTTAAAAAAGTCAGATCTGTCCAAAACTTCATATATGTGATTAGGCAACCCCCATGAACTGTAAATCAGTCATTTTTCCCAAAAAAAATCAAAGGAAAAAAAAATCGCACTGAAACACAACTTGGATGGAGGGACGTATTGGGGTGCGTAGAGACAGACAGTGGCTGCATTAGTTAGCTTTGTTCGAGCTAAAAAAGAACCGTCGGACCTAGAGTTCCGAAACTTTAGAAACCTATTCTAGACCTCCGGTCGATGGTGCGTGGCGAGTTACGTGGCTCTAGACGGTTCTCGGACCGAGAAACAGCCTCGTACATTTGCAATAACTTCAATTCATTTTTGCATCACGAAAATGACGACGTTTAGAAAAGTCTCAGAGACGCAAGGCTAGGTGCGTTGTAACCGGCTCGGCCCATAGAGACGGACCCCAACGTTTCTGTCCGATAGCTCGTTCAAGGACCCCGTAGCAAGGCATGGAAATAAGTGGATTTTCAGCACCAATTAGGGTTTTTCTCGGACACCAAATGACCTATCGAGCCGAAACTCGGGATTCGGGGTCGCCTCACATAGGCCTTCGCATAATGTCTGAACTGGACGCGCAGCTAGAACGTAACTATGTGTTTTACCTTTTTATTATGTTTTCAACTGAAGGCGCTGTGAATTATGGGCCTGCTCTGACATATGTGATAGTTGGCTACTAAATGAGTAGGAAAAAGTGGGTTTGGTGTCAATTGATATCCGTTTGGTGTCATAATGACATCTAATTGACTGATGGACACTGACATGCTAGTTGACTTTTGTACATTTGCAATATGTTTAAACGGAGAGGGACCATCACCAAAATGGCATTCTGAAATCAACAAAAAAATGGCATCACCATAGTCTCCAGACTGTGCTGAGTATAACGAGCTATCCCGCTTGACCTTAGCTCGCTCGGTCTAGGCGCAGCGACCATTAGAATAGTAGGCCCAAAATGAAGCCTGCACCACAATGTCATTTGCTTTTGGGTGACAGTGAGAGAACCGTTAGGGTGAGAAGAAAAATTCCACCATAGGAATGTTCCTAAGGTCCTCCCGATCTGAACAAGCCTAACCTTGACCGTGTGGCATTAACCCTTCACAGTAAAACAGGGTTTTTTGATCTCACAGATTACAGTGTCATCTCTCCCCATAGGAATACATTGCCTGCACCACAAAATTCAACCTGAAGCCTATATGGGTTATGAATGCCGTATGAACCTGTCTTCGGTACCAGTCCATCAGGACACTATGAGGTCTACCTGTGTTGATTCTAAGCTTCCTGGACCAACCGGAAGTGGTTAAAATGCCCCTAAAAGTGTTTACCCATACCCTGCCTGCAGTTTGATAGACATGGTGCATTCAACCCTGTGTAGATCAGTCAATTCTTAACGTAAAGACTTAAAACTCAGGATTCTGTAAGTGGCCATGTCAATCAAGACATGTGTTGATTTATAGCTTCCTGTGCCAACCGGAAGTGCCATAATTGGTGTCTCAGGGGCTGTTTCGAAGGGTTAAAAAAGTCAGATCTGTCCAAAACTTCATATATGTGATTAGGCAACCCCCATGAACTGTAAATCAGTCATTTTTCCCAAAAAAAATCAAAGGAAAAAAAAATCGCACTGAAACACAACTTGGATGGAGGGACGTATTGGGGTGCGTAGAGACAGACAGTGGCTGCAATAGTTAGCTTTGTTCGAGCTAAAAAAGAACCGTCGGACCTAGAGTTCCGAAACTTTAGAAACCTATTCTAGACCTCCGGTCGATGGTGCGTGGCGAGTTACGTGGCTCTAGACGGTTCTCGGACCGAGAAACAGCCTCGTACATTTGCAATAACTTCAATTCATTTTTGCATCACGAAAATGACGACGTTTAGAAAAGTCTCAGAGACGCAAGGCTAGGTGCGTTGTAACCGGCTCGGCCCATAGAGACGGACCCCAACGTTTCTGTCCGATAGCTCGTTCAAGGACCCCGTAGCAAGGCATGGAAATAAGTGGATTTTCAGCACCAATTAGGGTTTTTCTCGGACACCAAATGACCTATCGAGCCGAAACTCGGGATTCGGGGTCGCCTCACATAGGCCTTCGCATAATGTCTGAACTGGACCCGCAGCTAGAACGTAACTATGTGTTTTACCTTTTTATTATGTTTTCAACTGAAGGCGCTGTGAATTATGGGCCTGCTCTGACATATGTGATAGTTGGCTACTAAATGAGTAGGAAAAAGTGGGTTTGGTGTCAATTGATATCCGTTTGGTGTCATAATGACATCTAATTGACTGATGGACACTGACTTGCTAGTTGACTTTTGTACATTTGCAATATGTTTAAACGGAGAGGGACCATCACCAAAATGGCATTCTGAAATCAACAAAAAAATGGCATCACCATAGTCTCCAGACTGTGCTGAGTATAACGAGCTATCCCGCTTGACCGTAGCTCGCTCGGTCTAGGCGCAGCCACCATTAGAATAGTAGGCCCAAAATGAAGCCTGCACCACAATGTCATTTGCTTTTGGGTGACAGTGAGAGAACCGTTAGGGTGAGAAGAAAAATTCCACCATAGGAATGTTCCTAAGGTCCTCCCGATCTGAACAAGCCTAACCTTGACCGTGTGGCATTAACCCTTCACAGTAAAACAGGGTTTTTTGATCTCACAGATTACAGTGTCATCTCTCCCCATAGGAATACATTGCCTGCACCACAAAATTCAACCTGAAGCCTATATGGGTTATGAATGCCGTATGAACCTGTCTTCGGTACCAGTCCATCAGGACACTATGAGGTCTACCTGTGTTGATTCTAAGCTTCCTGGACCAACCGGAAGTGGTTAAAATGCCCCTAAAAGTGTTTACCCATACCCTGCCTGCAGTTTGATAGACATGGTGCATTCAACCCTGTGTAGATCAGTCAATTCTTAACGTAAAGACTTAAAACTCAGGATTCTGTAAGTGGCCATGTCAATCAAGACATGTTTTGATTTATAGCTTCCTGTGCCAACCGGAAGTGCCATAATTGGTGTCTCAGGGGCTGTTTCGAAAAGTCAGATCTGTCCAAAACTTCATATATGTGATTAGGCAACCCCCATGAACTGTAAATCAGTCATTTTTCCCAAAAAAATTAAAAGGAAAAAAAAATCACACTAAAACACAACTTGGAAGGAGGGACGTATTGGGGTGCGTAGAGACAGACAGTGGCTGCAATAGTTAGCTTTGTTGGAGCTAAAAAAGAACCGTCGGACCTAGAGTTCCGAAACTTTAGAAACCTGTTCTAGACCTCCCGTCGATGGTGCGTGGTGAGTTACGTGGCTCTAGAAGGTTCTCGGACCGAGAAACAGCCTCGTACATTTGCATTAACTTCAATTCATTTTTGCATCACGAAAATGACGACATTTAGAAATGTCCCAGAGTCGCAAGACTAGGTGCATTGCGAACGTCTCGGCCCATATAGACAGACCCCAACGTTTCTGTCCGATAGCTCATTCAAGGACCCCGTAGCAAGTCATGGAAAATAGTGGATTTTCAGCACCAATTAGGGTTTTTCTCGGACACCAAATGACCTATCGAGCCGAAACTTGGGATTCGGGGTCGCCTCAGCTAGGCCAACACATAACATAAGAAATGGACCCGCAGCTAGAACGTAACTACGTGTTTTATGGTTTTTTTATGGTTTGAACCGAAGGCGTTGTGAATTTTGGGCCAGCTCTGAAGTATGTAATAGTTGGCTACTAAACGAGTTGGAAAAAGTGGGTTTGGTGTCAGTTTGTATCAGTTTGGTGGTCAGAATGATATCTAATTGACTGATGGACTCTTGTCCACTTGACTCTTGTACATTTGCAATATGATTCTATAGTGAAAAAACATCACCAAAAGCGACATTCTGAAATCAACCCAAACGAGCGATTGAGATGACCCAGAATCATTTCTGTCCGATAGCTTGTTCAAGGACCCCGTAGCAAGGCATGGAAATAAGTGGATTTTCAGCACCAATTAGGGTTTTTCTCGGACACCAAATGACCTATCGAGCCGAAACTCGGGATTCGGGGTCGCCTCACATAGGCCTTCGCATAATGTCTGAACTGGACCCGCAGCTAGAACGTAACTATGTGTTTTACCTTTTTATTATGTTTTCAACTGAAGGCGCTGTGAATTATGGGCCTGCTCTGACATATGTGATAGTTGGCTACTAAATGAGTAGGAAAAAGTGGGTTTGGTGTCAATTCATATCCATTTGGTGTCATAATGACATCTAATTGACTGATGGACACTGACTTGCTAGTTGACTTTTGTACATTTGCAATATGTTTAAACAGAGAGGGACCATCACCAAAATGGCATTCTGAAATCAACAAAAAAATGGCATCACCATAGTCTCCAGACTGTGCTGAGTTCAACGAGCTATCCCGCTTGACCGTAGCTCGCTCGGTCTAGGCGCAGCGACCATTAGAATAGTAGGCCCAAAATGAAGCCTGCACCACAATGTCATTTGCTTTTGGGTGACAGTGAGAGAACCGTTAGGGTGAGAAGAAAAATTCCACCACAGGAATGTTCCTAAGGTCCTCCCGATCTGAACAAGCCTAACCTTGACCGTGTGGCATTAACCCTTCACAGTAAAACAGGGTTTTTTGATCTCACAGATTACAGTGTCATCTCTCCCCATAGGAATACATTGCCTGCACCACAAAATTCAACCTGAAGCCTATATGGGTTATGAATGCCGTATGAACCTGTCTTCGGTACCAGTCCATCAGGACACTATGAGGTCTACCTGTGTTGATTCTAAGCTTCCTGGACCAACCGGAAGTGGTTAAAATGCCCCTAAAAGTGTTTACCCATACCCTGCCTGCAGTTTGATAGACATGGTGCATTCAACCCTGTGTAGATCAGTCAATTCTTAACGTAAAGACTTAAAACTCAGGATTCTGTAAGTGGCCATGTCAATCAAGACATGTTTTGATTTATAGCTTCCTGTGCCAACCGGAAGTGCCATAATTGGTGTCTCAGGGGCTGTTTCGAAAAGTCAGATCTGTCCAAAACTTCATATATGTGATTAGGCAACCCCCATGAACTGTAAATCAGTCATTTTTCCCAAAAAAATTAAAAGGAAAAAAAAATCACACTAAAACACAACTTGGAAGGAGGGACGTATTGGGGTGCGTAGAGACAGACAGTGGCTGCAATAGTTAGCTTTGTTGGAGCTAAAAAAGAACCGTCGGACCTAGAGTTCCGAAACTTTAGAAACCTGTTCTAGACCTCCCGTCGATGGTGCGTGGTGAGTTACGTGGCTCTAGAAGGTTCTCGGACCGAGAAACAGCCTCGTACATTTGCATTAACTTCAATTCATTTTTGCATCACGAAAATGACGACATTTAGAAATGTCCCAGAGTCGCAAGACTAGGTGCATTGCGAACGTCTCGGCCCATATAGACAGACCCCAACGTTTCTGTCCGATAGCTCATTCAAGGACCCCGTAGCAAGTCATGGAAAATAGTGGATTTTCAGCACCAATTAGGGTTTTTCTCGGACACCAAATGACCTATCGAGCCGAAACTTGGGATTCGGGGTCGCCTCAGCTAGGCCAACACATAACATAAGAAATGGACCCGCAGCTAGAACGTAACTACGTGTTTTATGGTTTTTTTATGGTTTGAACCGAAGGCGTTGTGAATTTTGGGCCAGCTCTGAAGTATGTAATAGTTGGCTACTAAACGAGTTGGAAAAAGTGGGTTTGGTGTCAGTTTGTATCAGTTTGGTGGTCAGAATGATATCTAATTGACTGATGGACTCTTGTCCACTTGACTCTTGTACATTTGCAATATGATTCTATAGTGAAAAAACATCACCAAAAGCGACATTCTGAAATCAACCCAAACGAGCGATTGAGATGACCCAGAATCATTTCTGTCCGATAGCTTGTTCAAGGACCCCGTAGCAAGGCATGGAAATAAGTGGATTTTCAGCACCAATTAGGGTTTTTCTCGGACACCAAATGACCTATCGAGCCGAAACTCGGGATTCGGGGTCGCCTCACATAGGCCTTCGCATAATGTCTGAACTGGACCCGCAGCTAGAACGTAACTATGTGTTTTACCTTTTTATTATGTTTTCAACTGAAGGCGCTGTGAATTATGGGCCTGCTCTGACATATGTGATAGTTGGCTACTAAATGAGTAGGAAAAAGTGGGTTTGGTGTCAATTCATATCCATTTGGTGTCATAATGACATCTAATTGACTGATGGACACTGACTTGCTAGTTGACTTTTGTACATTTGCAATATGTTTAAACAGAGAGGGACCATCACCAAAATGGCATTCTGAAATCAACAAAAAAATGGCATCACCATAGTCTCCAGACTGTGCTGAGTTCAACGAGCTATCCCGCTTGACCGTAGCTCGCTCGGTCTAGGCGCAGCGACCATTAGAATAGTAGGCCCAAAATGAAGCCTGCACCACAATGTCATTTGCTTTTGGGTGACAGTGAGAGAACCGTTAGGGTGAGAAGAAAAATTCCACCACAGGAATGTTCCTAAGGTCCTCCCGATCTGAACAAGCCTAACCTTGACCGTGTGGCATTAACCCTTCACAGTAAAACAGGGTTTTTTGATCTCACAGATTACAGTGTCATCTCTCCCCATAGGAATACATAGCCTGCACCACAAAATTCAACCTGAAGCCTATATGGGTTATGAATGCCGTATGAACCTGTCTTCGGTACCAGTCCATCAGGCCACTATGAGGTCTACCTGTGTTGATTCTAAGCTTCCTGAACCAATCGGAAGTGGTTAAAATGCCCCTAAAAGTGTTTACCCAGACCCTGCCTGCAGTTTGATAGACATGGTGCATTCAACTCTGTGTAGATCAGTCAATTCTTAACGTAAAGACTTAAAACTCAGGATTCTGTAAGTGGCCATGTCAATCAAGACATGTGTTGATTTATAGCTTCCTGTGCCAACCGGAAGTGCCATAATTGGTGTCTCAGGGGCTGTTTCGAAGGGTTAAAAAAGTCAGATCTGTCCAAAACTTCATATATGTGATTAGGCAACCCCCATGAACTGTAAATCAGTCATTTTTCCAAAAAAAATTCAAAGGAAAAAAAAATCACACTAAAACACAACTTGGAAGGAGGGACGTATTGGGGTGCGTAGAGACAGACAGTGGCTGCAATAGTTAGCTTTGTTGGAGCTAAAAAAGAACCGTCGGACCTAGAGTTCCGAAACTTTAGAAACCTGTTCTAGACCTCCCGTCGATGGTGCGTGGTGAGTTACGTGGCTCTAGAAGGTTCTCGGACCGAGAAACAGCCCCGTACATTTGCAATAACTTCAATTCATTTTTGCATCACGAAAATGACGACATTTAGAAATGTCCCAGAGTCGCAAGACTAGGTGCATTGCGAACGTCTCGGCCCATATAGACAGACCCCAACGTTTCTGTCCGATAGCTCATTCAAGGACCCCGTAGCAAGTCATGGAAAATAGTGGATTTTCAGCACCAATTAGGGTTTTTCTCGGACACCAAATGACCTATCGAGCCGAAACTTGGGATTCGGGGTCGCCTCAGCTAGGCCAACACATAACATAAGAAATGGACCCGCAGCTAGAACGTAACTACGTGTTTTATGGTTTTTTTATGGTTTGAACCGAAGGCGTTGTGAATTTTGGGCCAGCTCTGAAGTATGTAATAGTTGGCTACTAAACGAGTTGGAAAAAGTGGGTTTGGTGTCAGTTTGTATCAGTTTGGTGGTCAGAATGATATCTAATTGACTGATGGACTCTTGTCCACTTGACTCTTTTACATTTGCAATATGATTCTATAGTGAAAAAACATCACCAAAAGCGACATTCTGAAATCAACCCAAACGAGCGATTGAGATGACCCAGAATCATTTCTGTCCGATAGCTTGTTCAAGGACCCCGTAGCAAGGCATGGAAATAAGTGGATTTTCAGCACCAATTAGGGTTTTTCTCGGACACCAAATGACCTATCGAGCCGAAACTCGGGATTCGGGGTCGCCTCACATAGGCCTTCGCATAATGTCTGAACTGGACCCGCAGCTAGAACGTAACTATGTGTTTTACCTTTTTATTATGTTTTCAACTGAAGGCGCTGTGAATTATGGGCCTGCTCTGACATATGTGATAGTTGGCTACTAAATGAGTAGGAAAAAGTGGGTTTGGTGTCAATTCATATCCATTTGGTGTCATAATGACATCTAATTGACTGATGGACACTGACTTGCTAGTTGACTTTTGTACATTTGCAATATGTTTAAACAGAGAGGGACCATCACCAAAATGGCATTCTGAAATCAACAAAAAAATGGCATCACCATAGTCTCCAGACTGTGCTGAGTTCAACGAGCTATCCCGCTTGACCGTAGCTCGCTCGGTCTAGGCGCAGCCACCATTAGAATAGTAGGCCCAAAATGAAGCCTGCACCACAATGTCATTTGCTTTTGGGTGATAGTGAGAGAACCGTTAGGGTGAGAAGAAAAATTCCACCACAGGAATGTTCCTAAGGTCCTCCCGATCTGAACAAGCCTAACCTTGACCGTGTGGCATTAACCCTTCACAGTAAAACAGGGTTTTTTGATCTCACAGATTACAGTGTCATCTCTCCCCATAGGAATACATAGCCTGCACCACAAAATTCAACCTGAAGCCTATATGGGTTATGAATGCCGTATGAACCTGTCTTCGGTACCAGTCCATCAGGCCACTATGAGGTCTACCTGTGTTGATTCTAAGCTTCCTGGACCAACCGGAAGTGGTTAAAATGCCCCTAAAAGTGTTTACCCAGACCCTGCCTGCAGTTTGATAGACATGGTGCATTCAACCCTGTGTAGATCAGTCAATTCTTAACGTAAAGACTGAAAACTCAGGATTCTGTAAGTGGCCATGTCAATCAAGACATGTGTTGATTTATAGCTTCCTGTGCCAACCGGAAGTGCCATAATTGGTGTCTCAGGGGCTGTTTCGAAGGGTTAAAAAAGTCAGATCTGTCCAAAACTTCATATATGTGATTAGGCAACCCCCATGAACTGTAAATCAGTCATTTTTCCCAAAAAAATTCAAAGGAAAAAAAAATCACACTAAAACACAACTTGAAAGGAGGGACGTATTGGGGTGCGTAGAGACAGACAGTGCCTGCAATAGTTAGCTTTGTTGGAGCTAAAAAAGAACCGTCGGAGCTAGAGTTCCGAAACTTTAGAAACCTATTCTAGACCTCCCGTCGATGGTGCGTGGTGAGTTACGTGGCTCTAGAAGGTTCTCGGACCGAGAAACAGCCTCGTACATTTGCAATAACTTCAATTCATTTTTGCATCACGAAAATGACGACATTTAGAAATGTCCCAGAGTCGCAAGACTAGGTGCATTGCGAACGTCTCGGCCCATATAGACAGACCCCAACGTTTCTGTCCGATAGCTCATTCAAGGACCCCGTAGCAAGTCATGGAAAATAGTGGATTTTCAGCACCAATTAGGGTTTTTCTCGGACACCAAATGACCTATCGAGCCGAAACTTGGGATTCGGGGTCGCCTCAGCTAGGCCAACACATAACATAAGAAATGGACCCGCAGCTAGAACGTAACTACGTGTTTTATGGTTTTTTTTATGGTTTGAACCGAAGGCGTTGTGAATTTTGGGCCAGCTCTGAAGTATGTAATAGTTGGCTACTAAACGAGTTGGAAAAAGTGGGTTTGGTGTCAGTTTGTATCAGTTTGGTGGTCAGAATGATATCTAATTGACTGATGGACTCTTGTCCACTTGACTCTTGTACATTTGCAATATGATTCTATAGTGAAAAAACATCACCAAAAGCGACATTCTGAAATCAACCCAAACGAGCGATTGAGATGACCCAGAATCATTTCTGTCCGATAGCTTGTTCAAGGACCCCGTAGCAAGGCATGGAAATAAGTGGATTTTCAGCACCAATTAGGGTTTTTCTCGGACACCAAATGACCTATCGAGCCGAAACTCGGGATTCGGGGTCGCCTCACATAGGCCTTCGCATAATGTCTGAACTGGACCCGCAGCTAGAACGTAACTATGTGTTTTACCTTTTTATTATGTTTTCAACTGAAGGCGCTGTGAATTATGGGCCTGCTCTGACATATGTGATAGTTGGCTACTAAATGAGTAGGAAAAAGTGGGTTTGGTGTCAATTCATATCCATTTGGTGTCATAATGACATCTAATTGACTGATGGACACTGACTTGCTAGTTGACTTTTGTACATTTGCAATATGTTTAAACAGAGAGGGACCATCACCAAAATGGCATTCTGAAATCAACAAAAAAAATGGCATCACCATAGTCTCCAGACTGTGCTGAGTATAACGAGCTATCCCGCTTGACCTTAGCTCGCTCGGTCTAGGCGCAGCGACCATTAGAATAGTAGGCCCAAAATGAAGCCTGCACCACAATGTCATTTGCTTTTGGGTGACAGTGAGAGAACCGTTAGGGTGAGAAGAAAAATTCCACCACAGGAATGTTCCTAAGGTCCTCCCGATCTGAACAAGCCTAACCTTGACCGTGTGGCATTAACCCTTCACAGTAAAACAGGGTTTTTTGATCTCACAGATTACAGTGTCATCTCTCCCCATAGGAATACATAGCCTGCACCACAAAATTCAACCTGAAGCCTATATGGGTTATGAATGCCGTATGAACCTGTCTTCGGTACCAGTCCATCAGGCCACTATGAGGTCTACCTGTGTTGATTCTAAGCTTCCTGAACCAATCGGAAGTGGTTAAAATGCCCCTAAAAGTGTTTACCCAGACCCTGCCTGCAGTTTGATAGACATGGTGCATTCAACTCTGTGTAGATCAGTCAATTCTTAACGTAAAGACTTAAAACTCAGGATTCTGTAAGTGGCCATGTCAATCAAGACATGTGTTGATTTATAGCTTCCTGTGCCAACCGGAAGTGCCATAATTGGTGTCTCAGGGGCTGTTTCGAAGGGTTAAAAAAGTCAGATCTGTCCAAAACTTCATATATGTGATTAGGCAACCCCCATGAACTGTAAATCAGTCATTTTTCCAAAAAAAATTCAAAGGAAAAAAAAATCACACTAAAACACAACTTGGAAGGAGGGACGTATTGGGGTGCGTAGAGACAGACAGTGGCTGCAATAGTTAGCTTTGTTGGAGCTAAAAAAGAACCGTCGGACCTAGAGTTCCGAAACTTTAGAAACCTGTTCTAGACCTCCCGTCGATGGTGCGTGGTGAGTTACGTGGCTCTAGAAGGTTCTCGGACCGAGAAACAGCCCCGTACATTTGCAATAACTTCAATTCATTTTTGCATCACGAAAATGACGACATTTAGAAATGTCCCAGAGTCGCAAGACTAGGTGCATTGCGAACGTCTCGGCCCATATAGACAGACCCCAACGTTTCTGTCCGATAGCTCATTCAAGGACCCCGTAGCAAGTCATGGAAAATAGTGGATTTTCAGCACCAATTAGGGTTTTTCTCGGACACCAAATGACCTATCGAGCCGAAACTTGGGATTCGGGGTCGCCTCAGCTAGGCCAACACATAACATAAGAAATGGACCCGCAGCTAGAACGTAACTACGTGTTTTATGGTTTTTTTATGGTTTGAACCGAAGGCGTTGTGAATTTTGGGCCAGCTCTGAAGTATGTAATAGTTGGCTACTAAACGAGTTGGAAAAAGTGGGTTTGGTGTCAGTTTGTATCAGTTTGGTGGTCAGAATGATATCTAATTGACTGATGGACTCTTGTCCACTTGACTCTTTTACATTTGCAATATGATTCTATAGTGAAAAAACATCACCAAAAGCGACATTCTGAAATCAACCCAAACGAGCGATTGAGATGACCCAGAATCATTTCTGTCCGATAGCTTGTTCAAGGACCCCGTAGCAAGGCATGGAAATAAGTGGATTTTCAGCACCAATTAGGGTTTTTCTCGGACACCAAATGACCTATCGAGCCGAAACTCGGGATTCGGGGTCGCCTCACATAGGCCTTCGCATAATGTCTGAACTGGACCCGCAGCTAGAACGTAACTATGTGTTTTACCTTTTTATTATGTTTTCAACTGAAGGCGCTGTGAATTATGGGCCTGCTCTGACATATGTGATAGTTGGCTACTAAATGAGTAGGAAAAAGTGGGTTTGGTGTCAATTCATATCCATTTGGTGTCATAATGACATCTAATTGACTGATGGACACTGACTTGCTAGTTGACTTTTGTACATTTGCAATATGTTTAAACAGAGAGGGACCATCACCAAAATGGCATTCTGAAATCAACAAAAAAATGGCATCACCATAGTCTCCAGACTGTGCTGAGTTCAACGAGCTATCCCGCTTGACCGTAGCTCGCTCGGTCTAGGCGCAGCCACCATTAGAATAGTAGGCCCAAAATGAAGCCTGCACCACAATGTCATTTGCTTTTGGGTGATAGTGAGAGAACCGTTAGGGTGAGAAGAAAAATTCCACCACAGGAATGTTCCTAAGGTCCTCCCGATCTGAACAAGCCTAACCTTGACCGTGTGGCATTAACCCTTCACAGTAAAACAGGGTTTTTTGATCTCACAGATTACAGTGTCATCTCTCCCCATAGGAATACATAGCCTGCACCACAAAATTCAACCTGAAGCCTATATGGGTTATGAATGCCGTATGAACCTGTCTTCGGTACCAGTCCATCAGGCCACTATGAGGTCTACCTGTGTTGATTCTAAGCTTCCTGGACCAACCGGAAGTGGTTAAAATGCCCCTAAAAGTGTTTACCCAGACCCTGCCTGCAGTTTGATAGACATGGTGCATTCAACCCTGTGTAGATCAGTCAATTCTTAACGTAAAGACTGAAAACTCAGGATTCTGTAAGTGGCCATGTCAATCAAGACATGTGTTGATTTATAGCTTCCTGTGCCAACCGGAAGTGCCATAATTGGTGTCTCAGGGGCTGTTTCGAAGGGTTAGAAAAGTCAGATCTGTCCAAAACTTCATATATGTGATTAGGCAACCCCCATGAACTGTAAATCAGTCATTTTTCCCAAAAAAATTCAAAGGAAAAAAAAATCACACTAAAACACAACTTGGAAGGAGGGACGTATTGGGGTGCGTAGAGACACACAGTGGCTGCAATAGTTAGCTTTGTTGGAGCTAAAAAAGAACCGTCGGAGCTAGAGTTCCGAAACTTTAGAAACCTATTCTAGACCTCCCGTCGATGGTGCGTGGTGAGTTACGTGGCTCTAGAAGGTTCTCGGACCGAGAAACAGCCTCGTACATTTGCAATAACTTCAATTCATTTTTGCATCACGAAAATGACGACATTTAGAAATGTCCCAGAGTCGCAAGACTAGGTGCATTGCGAACGTCTCGGCCCATATAGACAGACCCCAACGTTTCTGTCCGATAGCTCATTCAAGGACCCCGTAGCAAGTCATGGAAAATAGTGGATTTTCAGCACCAATTAGGGTTTTTCTCGGACACCAAATGACCTATCGAGCCGAAACTTGGGATTCGGGGTCGCCTCAGCTAGGCCAACACATAACATAAGAAATGGACCCGCAGCTAGAACGTAACTACGTGTTTTATGGTTTTTTTTATGGTTTGAACCGAAGGCGTTGTGAATTTTGGGCCAGCTCTGAAGTATGTAATAGTTGGCTACTAAACGAGTTGGAAAAAGTGGGTTTGGTGTCAGTTTGTATCAGTTTGGTGGTCAGAATGATATCTAATTGACTGATGGACTCTTGTCCACTTGACTCTTGTACATTTGCAATATGATTCTATAGTGAAAAAACATCACCAAAAGCGACATTCTGAAATCAACCCAAACGAGCGATTGAGATGACCCAGAATCATTTCTGTCCGATAGCTTGTTCAAGGACCCCGTAGCAAGGCATGGAAATAAGTGGATTTTCAGCACCAATTAGGGTTTTTCTCGGACACCAAATGACCTATCGAGCCGAAACTCGGGATTCGGGGTCGCCTCACATAGGCCTTCGCATAATGTCTGAACTGGACCCGCAGCTAGAACGTAACTATGTGTTTTACCTTTTTATTATGTTTTCAACTGAAGGCGCTGTGAATTATGGGCCTGCTCTGACATATGTGATAGTTGGCTACTAAATGAGTAGGAAAAAGTGGGTTTGGTGTCAATTCATATCCATTTGGTGTCATAATGACATCTAATTGACTGATGGACACTGACTTGCTAGTTGACTTTTGTACATTTGCAATATGTTTAAACAGAGAGGGACCATCACCAAAATGGCATTCTGAAATCAACAAAAAAAATGGCATCACCATAGTCTCCAGACTGTGCTGAGTATAACGAGCTATCCCGCTTGACCTTAGCTCGCTCGGTCTAGGCGCAGCGACCATTAGAATAGTAGGCCCAAAATGAAGCCTGCACCACAATGTCATTTGCTTTTGGGTGACAGTGAGAGAACCGTTAGGGTGAGAAGAAAAATTCCACCATAGGAATGTTCCTAAGGTCCTCCCGATCTGAACAAGCCTAACCTTGACCGTGTGGCATTAACCCTTCACAGTAAAACAGGGTTTTTTGATCTCACAGATTACAGTGTCATCTCTCCCCATAGGAATACATTGCCTGCACCACAAAATTCAACCTGAAGCCTATATGGGTTATGAATGCCGTATGAACCTGTCTTCGGTACCAGTCCATCAGGACACTATGAGGTCTACCTGTGTTGATTCTAAGCTTCCTGGACCAACCGGAAGTGGTTAAAATGCCCCTAAAAGTGTTTACCCATACCCTGCCTGCAGTTTGATAGACATGGTGCATTCAACCCTGTGTAGATCAGTCAATTCTTAACGTAAAGACTTAAAACTCAGGATTCTGTAAGTGGCCATGTCAATCAAGACATGTGTTGATTTATAGCTTCCTGTGCCAACCGGAAGTGCCATAATTGGTGTCTCAGGGGCTGTTTCGAAGGGTTAAAAAAGTCAGATCTGTCCAAAACTTCATATATGTGATTAGGCAACCCCCATGAACTGTAAATCAGTCATTTTTCCCAAAAAAAATCAAAGGAAAAAAAAATCGCACTGAAACACAACTTGGATGGAGGGACGTATTGGGGTGCGTAGAGACAGACAGTGGCTGCAATAGTTAGCTTTGTTCGAGCTAAAAAAGAACCGTCGGACCTAGAGTTCCGAAACTTTAGAAACCTATTCTAGACCTCCGGTCGATGGTGCGTGGCGAGTTACGTGGCTCTAGACGGTTCTCGGACCGAGAAACAGCCTCGTACATTTGCAATAACTTCAATTCATTTTTGCATCACGAAAATGACGACGTTTAGAAAAGTCTCAGAGACGCAAGGCTAGGTGCGTTGTAACCGGCTCGGCCCATAGAGACGGACCCCAACGTTTCTGTCCGATAGCTCGTTCAAGGACCCCGTAGCAAGGCATGGAAATAAGTGGATTTTCAGCACCAATTAGGGTTTTTCTCGGACACCAAATGACCTATCGAGCCGAAACTCGGGATTCGGGGTCGCCTCACATAGGCCTTCGCATAATGTCTGAACTGGACCCGCAGCTAGAACGTAACTATGTGTTTTACCTTTTTATTATGTTTTCAACTGAAGGCGCTGTGAATTATGGGCCTGCTCTGACATATGTGATAGTTGGCTACTAAATGAGTAGGAAAAAGTGGGTTTGGTGTCAATTGATATCCGTTTGGTGTCATAATGACATCTAATTGACTGATGGACACTGACATGCTAGTTGACTTTTGTACATTTGCAATATGTTTAAACGGAGAGGGACCATCACCAAAATGGCATTCTGAAATCAACAAAAAAATGGCATCACCATAGTCTCCAGACTGTGCTGAGTATAACGAGCTATCCCGCTTGACCTTAGCTCGCTCGGTCTAGGCGCAGCGACCATTAGAATAGTAGGCCCAAAATGAAGCCTGCACCACAATGTCATTTGCTTTTGGGTGACAGTGAGAGAACCGTTAGGGTGAGAAGAAAAATTCCACCATAGGAATGTTCCTAAGGTCCTCCCGATCTGAACAAGCCTAACCTTGACCGTGTGGCATTAACCCTTCACAGTAAAACAGGGTTTTTTGATCTCACAGATTACAGTGTCATCTCTCCCCATAGGAATACATTGCCTGCACCACAAAATTCAACCTGAAGCCTATATGGGTTATGAATGCCGTATGAACCTGTCTTCGGTACCAGTCCATCAGGACACTATGAGGTCTACCTGTGTTGATTCTAAGCTTCCTGGACCAACCGGAAGTGGTTAAAATGCCCCTAAAAGTGTTTACCCATACCCTGCCTGCAGTTTGATAGACATGGTGCATTCAACCCTGTGTAGATCAGTCAATTCTTAACGTAAAGACTTAAAACTCAGGATTCTGTAAGTGGCCATGTCAATCAAGACATGTGTTGATTTATAGCTTCCTGTGCCAACCGGAAGTGCCATAATTGGTGTCTCAGGGGCTGTTTCGAAGGGTTAAAAAAGTCAGATCTGTCCAAAACTTCATATATGTGATTAGGCAACCCCCATGAACTGTAAATCAGTCATTTTTCCCAAAAAAAATCAAAGGAAAAAAAAATCGCACTGAAACACAACTTGGATGGAGGGACGTATTGGGGTGCGTAGAGACAGACAGTGGCTGCAATAGTTAGCTTTGTTCGAGCTAAAAAAGAACCGTCGGACCTAGAGTTCCGAAACTTTAGAAACCTATTCTAGACCTCCGGTCGATGGTGCGTGGCGAGTTACGTGGCTCTAGACGGTTCTCGGACCGAGAAACAGCCTCGTACATTTGCAATAACTTCAATTCATTTTTGCATCACGAAAATGACGACGTTTAGAAAAGTCTCAGAGACGCAAGGCTAGGTGCGTTGTAACCGGCTCGGCCCATAGAGACGGACCCCAACGTTTCTGTCCGATAGCTCGTTCAAGGACCCCGTAGCAAGGCATGGAAATAAGTGGATTTTCAGCACCAATTAGGGTTTTTCTCGGACACCAAATGACCTATCGAGCCGAAACTCGGGATTCGGGGTCGCCTCACATAGGCCTTCGCATAATGTCTGAACTGGACCCGCAGCTAGAACGTAACTATGTGTTTTACCTTTTTATTATGTTTTCAACTGAAGGCGCTGTGAATTATGGGCCTGCTCTGACATATGTGATAGTTGGCTACTAAATGAGTAGGAAAAAGTGGGTTTGGTGTCAATTGATATCCGTTTGGTGTCATAATGACATCTAATTGACTGATGGACACTGACTTGCTAGTTGACTTTTGTACATTTGCAATATGTTTAAACGGAGAGGGACCATCACCAAAATGGCATTCTGAAATCAACAAAAAAATGGCATCACCATAGTCTCCAGACTGTGCTGAGTATAACGAGCTATCCCGCTTGACCGTAGCTCGCTCGGTCTAGGCGCAGCCACCATTAGAATAGTAGGCCCAAAATGAAGCCTGCACCACAATGTCATTTGCTTTTGGGTGACAGTGAGAGAACCGTTAGGGTGAGAAGAAAAATTCCACCATAGGAATGTTCCTAAGGTCCTCCCGATCTGAACAAGCCTAACCTTGACCGTGTGGCATTAACCCTTCACAGTAAAACAGGGTTTTTTGATCTCACAGATTACAGTGTCATCTCTCCCCATAGGAATACATTGCCTGCACCACAAAATTCAACCTGAAGCCTATATGGGTTATGAATGCCGTATGAACCTGTCTTCGGTACCAGTCCATCAGGACACTATGAGGTCTACCTGTGTTGATTCTAAGCTTCCTGGACCAACCGGAAGTGGTTAAAATGCCCCTAAAAGTGTTTACCCATACCCTGCCTGCAGTTTGATAGACATGGTGCATTCAACCCTGTGTAGATCAGTCAATTCTTAACGTAAAGACTTAAAACTCAGGATTCTGTAAGTGGCCATGTCAATCAAGACATGTGTTGATTTATAGCTTCCTGTGCCAACCGGAAGTGCCATAATTGGTGTCTCAGGGGCTGTTTCGAAGGGTTAAAAAAGTCAGATCTGTCCAAAACTTCATATATGTGATTAGGCAACCCCCATGAACTGTAAATCAGTCATTTTTCCCAAAAAAAATCAAAGGAAAAAAAAATCGCACTGAAACACAACTTGGATGGAGGGACGTATTGGGGTGCGTAGAGACAGACAGTGGCTGCAATAGTTAGCTTTGTTCGAGCTAAAAAAGAACCGTCGGACCTAGAGTTCCGAAACTTTAGAAACCTATTCTAGACCTCCGGTCGATGGTGCGTGGCGAGTTACGTGGCTCTAGACGGTTCTCGGACCGAGAAACAGCCTCGTACATTTGCAATAACTTCAATTCATTTTTGCATCACGAAAATGACGACGTTTAGAAAAGTCTCAGAGACGCAAGGCTAGGTGCGTTGTAACCGGCTCGGCCCATAGAGACGGACCCCAACGTTTCTGTCCGATAGCTCGTTCAAGGACCCCGTAGCAAGGCATGGAAATAAGTGGATTTTCAGCACCAATTAGGGTTTTTCTCGGACACCAAATGACCTATCGAGCCGAAACTCGGGATTCGGGGTCGCCTCACATAGGCCTTCGCATAATGTCTGAACTGGACCCGCAGCTAGAACGTAACTATGTGTTTTACCTTTTTATTATGTTTTCAACTGAAGGCGCTGTGAATTATGGGCCTGCTCTGACATATGTGATAGTTGGCTACTAAATGAGTAGGAAAAAGTGGGTTTGGTGTCAATTGATATCCGTTTGGTGTCATAATGACATCTAATTGACTGATGGACACTGACTTGCTAGTTGACTTTTGTACATTTGCAATATGTTTAAACGGAGAGGGACCATCACCAAAATGGCATTCTGAAATCAACAAAAAAATGGCATCACCATAGTCTCCAGACTGTGCTGAGTATAACGAGCTATCCCGCTTGACCGTAGCTCGCTCGGTCTAGGCGCAGCCACCATTAGAATAGTAGGCCCAAAATGAAGCCTGCACCACAATGTCATTTGCTTTTGGGTGACAGTGAGAGAACCGTTAGGGTGAGAAGAAAAATTCCACCATAGGAATGTTCCTAAGGTCCTCCCGATCTGAACAAGCCTAACCTTGACCGTGTGGCATTAACCCTTCACAGTAAAACAGGGTTTTTTGATCTCACAGATTACAGTGTCATCTCTCCCCATAGGAATACATTGCCTGCACCACAAAATTCAACCTGAAGCCTATATGGGTTATGAATGCCGTATGAACCTGTCTTCGGTACCAGTCCATCAGGACACTATGAGGTCTACCTGTGTTGATTCTAAGCTTCCTGGACCAACCGGAAGTGGTTAAAATGCCCCTAAAAGTGTTTACCCATACCCTGCCTGCAGTTTGATAGACATGGTGCATTCAACCCTGTGTAGATCAGTCAATTCTTAACGTAAAGACTTAAAACTCAGGATTCTGTAAGTGGCCATGTCAATCAAGACATGTTTTGATTTATAGCTTCCTGTGCCAACCGGAAGTGCCATAATTGGTGTCTCAGGGGCTGTTTCGAAAAGTCAGATCTGTCCAAAACTTCATATATGTGATTAGGCAACCCCCATGAACTGTAAATCAGTCATTTTTCCCAAAAAAATTAAAAGGAAAAAAAAATCACACTAAAACACAACTTGGAAGGAGGGACGTATTGGGGTGCGTAGAGACAGACAGTGGCTGCAATAGTTAGCTTTGTTGGAGCTAAAAAAGAACCGTCGGACCTAGAGTTCCGAAACTTTAGAAACCTGTTCTAGACCTCCCGTCGATGGTGCGTGGTGAGTTACGTGGCTCTAGAAGGTTCTCGGACCGAGAAACAGCCTCGTACATTTGCATTAACTTCAATTCATTTTTGCATCACGAAAATGACGACATTTAGAAATGTCCCAGAGTCGCAAGACTAGGTGCATTGCGAACGTCTCGGCCCATATAGACAGACCCCAACGTTTCTGTCCGATAGCTCATTCAAGGACCCCGTAGCAAGTCATGGAAAATAGTGGATTTTCAGCACCAATTAGGGTTTTTCTCGGACACCAAATGACCTATCGAGCCGAAACTTGGGATTCGGGGTCGCCTCAGCTAGGCCAACACATAACATAAGAAATGGACCCGCAGCTAGAACGTAACTACGTGTTTTATGGTTTTTTTATGGTTTGAACCGAAGGCGTTGTGAATTTTGGGCCAGCTCTGAAGTATGTAATAGTTGGCTACTAAACGAGTTGGAAAAAGTGGGTTTGGTGTCAGTTTGTATCAGTTTGGTGGTCAGAATGATATCTAATTGACTGATGGACTCTTGTCCACTTGACTCTTGTACATTTGCAATATGATTCTATAGTGAAAAAACATCACCAAAAGCGACATTCTGAAATCAACCCAAACGAGCGATTGAGATGACCCAGAATCATTTCTGTCCGATAGCTTGTTCAAGGACCCCGTAGCAAGGCATGGAAATAAGTGGATTTTCAGCACCAATTAGGGTTTTTCTCGGACACCAAACGACCTATCGAGCCGAAACTCGGGATTCGGGGTCGCCTCACATAGGCCTTCGCATAATGTCTGAACTGGACCCGCAGCTAGAACGTAACTATGTGTTTTACCTTTTTATTATGTTTTCAACTGAAGGCGCTGTGAATTATGGGCCTGCTCTGACATATGTGATAGTTGGCTACTAAATGAGTAGGAAAAAGTGGGTTTGGTGTCAATTCATATCCATTTGGTGTCATAATGACATCTAATTGACTGATGGACACTGACTTGCTAGTTGACTTTTGTACATTTGCAATATGTTTAAACAGAGAGGGACCATCACCAAAATGGCATTCTGAAATCAACAAAAAAATGGCATCACCATAGTCTCCAGACTGTGCTGAGTTCAACGAGCTATCCCGCTTGACCGTAGCTCGCTCGGTCTAGGCGCAGCCACCATTAGAATAGTAGGCCCAAAATGAAGCCTGCACCACAATGTCATTTGCTTTTGGGTGACAGTGAGAGAACCGTTAGGGTGAGAAGAAAAATTCCACCATAGGAATGTTCCTAAGGTCCTCCCGATCTGAACAAGCCTAACCTTGACCGTGTGGCATTAACCCTTCACAGTAAAACAGGGTTTTTTGATCTCACAGATTACAGTGTCATCTCTCCCCATAGGAATACATTGCCTGCACCACAAAATTCAACCTGAAGCCTATATGGGTTATGAATGCCGTATGAACCTGTCTTCGGTACCAGTCCATCAGGACACTATGAGGTCTACCTGTGTTGATTCTAAGCTTCCTGGACCAACCGGAAGTGGTTAAAATGCCCCTAAAAGTGTTTACCCATACCCTGCCTGCAGTTTGATAGACATGGTGCATTCAACCCTGTGTAGATCAGTCAATTCTTAACGTAAAGACTTAAAACTCAGGATTCTGTAAGTGGCCATGTCAATCAAGACATGTGTTGATTTATAGCTTCCTGTGCCAACCGGAAGTGCCATAATTGGTGTCTCAGGGGCTGTTTCGAAGGGTTAAAAAAGTCAGATCTGTCCAAAACTTCATATATGTGATTAGGCAACCCCCATGAACTGTAAATCAGTCATTTTTCCCAAAAAAAATCAAAGGAAAAAAAAATCGCACTGAAACACAACTTGGATGGAGGGACGTATTGGGGTGCGTAGAGACAGACAGTGGCTGCAATAGTTAGCTTTGTTCGAGCTAAAAAAGAACCGTCGGACCTAGAGTTCCGAAACTTTAGAAACCTATTCTAGACCTCCGGTCGATGGTGCGTGGCGAGTTACGTGGCTCTAGACGGTTCTCGGACCGAGAAACAGCCTCGTACATTTGCAATAACTTCAATTCATTTTTGCATCACGAAAATGACGACGTTTAGAAAAGTCTCAGAGACGCAAGGCTAGGTGCGTTGTAACCGGCTCGGCCCATAGAGACGGACCCCAACGTTTCTGTCCGATAGCTCGTTCAAGGACCCCGTAGCAAGGCATGGAAATAAGTGGATTTTCAGCACCAATTAGGGTTTTTCTCGGACACCAAATGACCTATCGAGCCGAAACTCGGGATTCGGGGTCGCCTCACATAGGCCTTCGCATAATGTCTGAACTGGACCCGCAGCTAGAACGTAACTATGTGTTTTACCTTTTTATTATGTTTTCAACTGAAGGCGCTGTGAATTATGGGCCTGCTCTGACATATGTGATAGTTGGCTACTAAATGAGTAGGAAAAAGTGGGTTTGGTGTCAATTGATATCCGTTTGGTGTCATAATGACATCTAATTGACTGATGGACACTGACTTGCTAGTTGACTTTTGTACATTTGCAATATGTTTAAACGGAGAGGGACCATCACCAAAATGGCATTCTGAAATCAACAAAAAAATGGCATCACCATAGTCTCCAGACTGTGCTGAGTATAACGAGCTATCCCGCTTGACCGTAGCTCGCTCGGTCTAGGCGCAGCCACCATTAGAATAGTAGGCCCAAAATGAAGCCTGCACCACAATGTCATTTGCTTTTGGGTGACAGTGAGAGAACCGTTAGGGTGAGAAGAAAAATTCCACCATAGGAATGTTCCTAAGGTCCTCCCGATCTGAACAAGCCTAACCTTGACCGTGTGGCATTAACCCTTCACAGTAAAACAGGGTTTTTTGATCTCACAGATTACAGTGTCATCTCTCCCCATAGGAATACATTGCCTGCACCACAAAATTCAACCTGAAGCCTATATGGGTTATGAATGCCGTATGAACCTGTCTTCGGTACCAGTCCATCAGGACACTATGAGGTCTACCTGTGTTGATTCTAAGCTTCCTGGACCAACCGGAAGTGGTTAAAATGCCCCTAAAAGTGTTTACCCATACCCTGCCTGCAGTTTGATAGACATGGTGCATTCAACCCTGTGTAGATCAGTCAATTCTTAACGTAAAGACTTAAAACTCAGGATTCTGTAAGTGGCCATGTCAATCAAGACATGTTTTGATTTATAGCTTCCTGTGCCAACCGGAAGTGCCATAATTGGTGTCTCAGGGGCTGTTTCGAAAAGTCAGATCTGTCCAAAACTTCATATATGTGATTAGGCAACCCCCATGAACTGTAAATCAGTCATTTTTCCCAAAAAAATTAAAAGGAAAAAAAAATCACACTAAAACACAACTTGGAAGGAGGGACGTATTGGGGTGCGTAGAGACAGACAGTGGCTGCAATAGTTAGCTTTGTTGGAGCTAAAAAAGAACCGTCGGACCTAGAGTTCCGAAACTTTAGAAACCTGTTCTAGACCTCCCGTCGATGGTGCGTGGTGAGTTACGTGGCTCTAGAAGGTTCTCGGACCGAGAAACAGCCTCGTACATTTGCATTAACTTCAATTCATTTTTGCATCACGAAAATGACGACATTTAGAAATGTCCCAGAGTCGCAAGACTAGGTGCATTGCGAACGTCTCGGCCCATATAGACAGACCCCAACGTTTCTGTCCGATAGCTCATTCAAGGACCCCGTAGCAAGTCATGGAAAATAGTGGATTTTCAGCACCAATTAGGGTTTTTCTCGGACACCAAATGACCTATCGAGCCGAAACTTGGGATTCGGGGTCGCCTCAGCTAGGCCAACACATAACATAAGAAATGGACCCGCAGCTAGAACGTAACTACGTGTTTTATGGTTTTTTTATGGTTTGAACCGAAGGCGTTGTGAATTTTGGGCCAGCTCTGAAGTATGTAATAGTTGGCTACTAAACGAGTTGGAAAAAGTGGGTTTGGTGTCAGTTTGTATCAGTTTGGTGGTCAGAATGATATCTAATTGACTGATGGACTCTTGTCCACTTGACTCTTGTACATTTGCAATATGATTCTATAGTGAAAAAACATCACCAAAAGCGACATTCTGAAATCAACCCAAACGAGCGATTGAGATGACCCAGAATCATTTCTGTCCGATAGCTTGTTCAAGGACCCCGTAGCAAGGCATGGAAATAAGTGGATTTTCAGCACCAATTAGGGTTTTTCTCGGACACCAAACGACCTATCGAGCCGAAACTCGGGATTCGGGGTCGCCTCACATAGGCCTTCGCATAATGTCTGAACTGGACCCGCAGCTAGAACGTAACTATGTGTTTTACCTTTTTATTATGTTTTCAACTGAAGGCGCTGTGAATTATGGGCCTGCTCTGACATATGTGATAGTTGGCTACTAAATGAGTAGGAAAAAGTGGGTTTGGTGTCAATTCATATCCATTTGGTGTCATAATGACATCTAATTGACTGATGGACACTGACTTGCTAGTTGACTTTTGTACATTTGCAATATGTTTAAACAGAGAGGGACCATCACCAAAATGGCATTCTGAAATCAACAAAAAAATGGCATCACCATAGTCTCCAGACTGTGCTGAGTTCAACGAGCTATCCCGCTTGACCGTAGCTCGCTCGGTCTAGGCGCAGCCACCATTAGAATAGTAGGCCCAAAATGAAGCCTGCACCACAATGTCATTTGCTTTTGGGTGACAGTGAGAGAACCGTTAGGGTGAGAAGAAAAATTCCACCATAGGAATGTTCCTAAGGTCCTCCCGATCTGAACAAGCCTAACCTTGACCGTGTGGCATTAACCCTTCACAGTAAAACAGGGTTTTTTGATCTCACAGATTACAGTGTCATCTCTCCCCATAGGAATACATTGCCTGCACCACAAAATTCAACCTGAAGCCTATATGGGTTATGAATGCCGTATGAACCTGTCTTCGGTACCAGTCCATCAGGACACTATGAGGTCTACCTGTGTTGATTCTAAGCTTCCTGGACCAACCGGAAGTGGTTAAAATGCCCCTAAAAGTGTTTACCCATACCCTGCCTGCAGTTTGATAGACATGGTGCATTCAACCCTGTGTAGATCAGTCAATTCTTAACGTAAAGACTTAAAACTCAGGATTCTGTAAGTGGCCATGTCAATCAAGACATGTGTTGATTTATAGCTTCCTGTGCCAACCGGAAGTGCCATAATTGGTGTCTCAGGGGCTGTTTCGAAGGGTTAAAAAAGTCAGATCTGTCCAAAACTTCATATATGTGATTAGGCAACCCCCATGAACTGTAAATCAGTCATTTTTCCCAAAAAAAATCAAAGGAAAAAAAAATCGCACTGAAACACAACTTGGATGGAGGGACGTATTGGGGTGCGTAGAGACAGACAGTGGCTGCAATAGTTAGCTTTGTTCGAGCTAAAAAAGAACCGTCGGACCTAGAGTTCCGAAACTTTAGAAACCTATTCTAGACCTCCGGTCGATGGTGCGTGGCGAGTTACGTGGCTCTAGACGGTTCTCGGACCGAGAAACAGCCTCGTACATTTGCAATAACTTCAATTCATTTTTGCATCACGAAAATGACGACGTTTAGAAAAGTCTCAGAGACGCAAGGCTAGGTGCGTTGTAACCGGCTCGGCCCATAGAGACGGACCCCAACGTTTCTGTCCGATAGCTCGTTCAAGGACCCCGTAGCAAGGCATGGAAATAAGTGGATTTTCAGCACCAATTAGGGTTTTTCTCGGACACCAAATGACCTATCGAGCCGAAACTCGGGATTCGGGGTCGCCTCACATAGGCCTTCGCATAATGTCTGAACTGGACCCGCAGCTAGAACGTAACTATGTGTTTTACCTTTTTATTATGTTTTCAACTGAAGGCGCTGTGAATTATGGGCCTGCTCTGACATATGTGATAGTTGGCTACTAAATGAGTAGGAAAAAGTGGGTTTGGTGTCAATTGATATCCGTTTGGTGTCATAATGACATCTAATTGACTGATGGACACTGACTTGCTAGTTGACTTTTGTACATTTGCAATATGTTTAAACGGAGAGGGACCATCACCAAAATGGCATTCTGAAATCAACAAAAAAATGGCATCACCATAGTCTCCAGACTGTGCTGAGTATAACGAGCTATCCCGCTTGACCGTAGCTCGCTCGGTCTAGGCGCAGCCACCATTAGAATAGTAGGCCCAAAATGAAGCCTGCACCACAATGTCATTTGCTTTTGGGTGACAGTGAGAGAACCGTTAGGGTGAGAAGAAAAATTCCACCATAGGAATGTTCCTAAGGTCCTCCCGATCTGAACAAGCCTAACCTTGACCGTGTGGCATTAACCCTTCACAGTAAAACAGGGTTTTTTGATCTCACAGATTACAGTGTCATCTCTCCCCATAGGAATACATTGCCTGCACCACAAAATTCAACCTGAAGCCTATATGGGTTATGAATGCCGTATGAACCTGTCTTCGGTACCAGTCCATCAGGACACTATGAGGTCTACCTGTGTTGATTCTAAGCTTCCTGGACCAACCGGAAGTGGTTAAAATGCCCCTAAAAGTGTTTACCCATACCCTGCCTGCAGTTTGATAGACATGGTGCATTCAACCCTGTGTAGATCAGTCAATTCTTAACGTAAAGACTTAAAACTCAGGATTCTGTAAGTGGCCATGTCAATCAAGACATGTTTTGATTTATAGCTTCCTGTGCCAACCGGAAGTGCCATAATTGGTGTCTCAGGGGCTGTTTCGAAAAGTCAGATCTGTCCAAAACTTCATATATGTGATTAGGCAACCCCCATGAACTGTAAATCAGTCATTTTTCCCAAAAAAATTAAAAGGAAAAAAAAATCACACTAAAACACAACTTGGAAGGAGGGACGTATTGGGGTGCGTAGAGACAGACAGTGGCTGCAATAGTTAGCTTTGTTGGAGCTAAAAAAGAACCGTCGGACCTAGAGTTCCGAAACTTTAGAAACCTGTTCTAGACCTCCCGTCGATGGTGCGTGGTGAGTTACGTGGCTCTAGAAGGTTCTCGGACCGAGAAACAGCCTCGTACATTTGCATTAACTTCAATTCATTTTTGCATCACGAAAATGACGACATTTAGAAATGTCCCAGAGTCGCAAGACTAGGTGCATTGCGAACGTCTCGGCCCATATAGACAGACCCCAACGTTTCTGTCCGATAGCTCATTCAAGGACCCCGTAGCAAGTCATGGAAAATAGTGGATTTTCAGCACCAATTAGGGTTTTTCTCGGACACCAAATGACCTATCGAGCCGAAACTTGGGATTCGGGGTCGCCTCAGCTAGGCCAACACATAACATAAGAAATGGACCCGCAGCTAGAACGTAACTACGTGTTTTATGGTTTTTTTATGGTTTGAACCGAAGGCGTTGTGAATTTTGGGCCAGCTCTGAAGTATGTAATAGTTGGCTACTAAACGAGTTGGAAAAAGTGGGTTTGGTGTCAGTTTGTATCAGTTTGGTGGTCAGAATGATATCTAATTGACTGATGGACTCTTGTCCACTTGACTCTTGTACATTTGCAATATGATTCTATAGTGAAAAAACATCACCAAAAGCGACATTCTGAAATCAACCCAAACGAGCGATTGAGATGACCCAGAATCATTTCTGTCCGATAGCTTGTTCAAGGACCCCGTAGCAAGGCATGGAAATAAGTGGATTTTCAGCACCAATTAGGGTTTTTCTCGGACACCAAATGACCTATCGAGCCGAAACTCGGGATTCGGGGTCGCCTCACATAGGCCTTCGCATAATTTCTGAACTGGACCCGCAGCTAGAACGTAACTATGTGTTTTACCTTTTTATTATGTTTTCAACTGAAGGCGCTGTGAATTATGGGCCTGCTCTGACATATGTAATAGTTGGCTACTAAATGAGTAGGAAAAAGTGGGTTTGGTGTCAATTCATATCCATTTGGTGTCATAATGACATCTAATTGACTGATGGACACTGACTTGCTAGTTGACTTTTGTACATTTGCAATATGTTTAAACAGAGAGGGACCATCACCAAAATGGCATTCTGAAATCAACAAAAAAATGGCATCACCATAGTCTCCAGACTGTGCTGAGTTCAACGAGCTATCCCGCTTGACCGTAGCTCGCTCGGTCTAGGCGCAGCGACCATTAGAATAGTAGGCCAAAATGAAGCCTGCACCACAATGTCATTTGCTTTTGGGTGACAGTGAGAGAACCGTTAGGGTGAGAAGAAAAATTCCACCACAGGAATGTTCCTAAGGTCCTCCCGATCTGAACAAGCCTAACCTTGACCGTGTGGCATTAACCCTTCACAGTAAAACAGGGTTTTTTGATCTCACAGATTACAGTGTCATCTCTCCCCATAGGAATACATAGCCTGCACCACAAAATTCAACCTGAAGCCTATATGGGTTATGAATGCCGTATGAACCTGTCTTCGGTACCAGTCCATCAGGCCACTATGAGGTCTACCTGTGTTGATTCTAAGCTTCCTGAACCAACCGGAAGTGGTTAAAATGCCCCTAAAAGTGTTTACCCAGACCCTGCCTGCAGTTTGATAGACATGGTGCATTCAACTCTGTGTAGATCAGTCAATTCTTAACGTAAAGACTTAAAACTCAGGATTCTGTAAGTGGCCATGTCAATCAAGACATGTGTTGATTTATAGCTTCCTGTGCCAACCGGAAGTGCCATAATTGGTGTCTCAGGGGCTGTTTCGAAGGGTTAAAAAAGTCAGATCTGTCCAAAACTTCATATATGTGATTAGGCAACCCCCATGAACTGTAAATCAGTCATTTTTCCAAAAAAAATTCAAAGGAAAAAAAAATCACACTAAAACACAACTTGGAAGGAGGGACGTATTGGGGTGCGTAGAGACAGACAGTGGCTGCAATAGTTAGCTTTGTTGGAGCTAAAAAAGAACCGTCGGACCTAGAGTTCCGAAACTTTAGAAACCTGTTCTAGACCTCCCGTCGATGGTGCGTGGTGAGTTACGTGGCTCTAGAAGGTTCTCGGACCGAGAAACAGCCCTGTACATTTGCAATAACTTCAATTCATTTTTGCATCACGAAAATGACGACATTTAGAAATGTCCCAGAGTCGCAAGACTAGGTGCATTGCGAACGTCTCGGCCCATATAGACAGACCCCAACGTTTCTGTCCGATAGCTCATTCAAGGACCCCGTAGCAAGTCATGGAAAATAGTGGATTTTCAGCACCAATTAGGGTTTTTCTCGGACACCAAATGACCTATCGAGCCGAAACTTGGGATTCGGGGTCGCCTCAGCTAGGCCAACACATAACATAAGAAATGGACCCGCAGCTAGAACGTAACTACGTGTTTTATGGTTTTTTTATGGTTTGAACCGAAGGCGTTGTGAATTTTGGGCCAGCTCTGAAGTATGTAATAGTTGGCTACTAAACGAGTTGGAAAAAGTGGGTTTGGTGTCAGTTTGTATCAGTTTGGTGGTCAGAATGATATCTAATTGACTGATGGACTCTTGTCCACTTGACTCTTGTACATTTGCAATATGATTCTATAGTGAAAAAACATCACCAAAAGCGACATTCTGAAATCAACCCAAACGAGCGATTGAGATGACCCAGAATCATTTCTGTCCGATAGCTTGTTCAAGGACCCCGTAGCAAGGCATGGAAATAAGTGGATTTTCAGCACCAATTAGGGTTTTTCTCGGACACCAAATGACCTATCGAGCCGAAACTCGGGATTCGGGGTCGCCTCACATAGGCCTTCGCATAATGTCTGAACTGGACCCGCAGCTAGAACGTAACTATGTGTTTTACCTTTTTATTATGTTTTCAACTGAAGGCGCTGTGAATTATGGGCCTGCTCTGACATATGTGATAGTTGGCTACTAAATGAGTAGGAAAAAGTGGGTTTGGTGTCAATTGATATCCGTTTGGTGTCATAATGACATCTAATTGACTGATGGACACTGACTTGCTAGTTGACTTTTGTACATTTGCAATATGTTTAAACAGAGAGGGACCATCACCAAAATGGCATTCTGAAATCAACAAAAAAATGGCATCACCATAGTCTCCAGACTGTGCTGAGTTCAACGAGCTATCCCGCTTGACCGTAGCTCGCTCGGTCTAGGCGCAGCCACCATTAGAATAGTAGGCCCAAAATGAAGCCTGCACCACAATGTCATTTGCTTTTGGGTGATAGTGAGAGAACCGTTAGGGTGAGAAGAAAAATTCCACCACAGGAATGTTCCTAAGGTCCTCCCGATCTGAACAAGCCTAACCTTGACCGTGTGGCATTAACCCTTCACAGTAAAACAGGGTTTTTTGATCTCACAGATTACAGTGTCATCTCTCCCCATAGGAATACATAGCCTGCACCACAAAATTCAACCTGAAGCCTATATGGGTTATGAATGCCGTATGAACCTGTCTTCGGTACCAGTCCATCAGGCCACTATGAGGTCTACCTGTGTTGATTCTAAGCTTCCTGGACCAACCGGAAGTGGTTAAAATGCCCCTAAAAGTGTTTACCCAGACCCTGCCTGCAGTTTGATAGACATGGTGCATTCAACCCTGTGTAGATCAGTCAATTCTTAACGTAAAGACTGAAAACTCAGGATTCTGTAAGTGGCCATGTCAATCAAGACATGTGTTGATTTATAGCTTCCTGTGCCAACCGGAAGTGCCATAATTGGTGTCTCAGGGGCTGTTTCGAAGGGTTAAAAAAGTCAGATCTGTCCAAAACTTCATATATGTGATTAGGCAACCCCCATGAACTGTAAATCAGTCATTTTTCCAAAAAAAATTCAAAGGAAAAAAAAATCACACTAAAACACAACTTGGAAGGAGGGACGTATTGGGGTGCGTAGAGACAGACAGTGCCTGCAATAGTTAGCTTTGTTGGAGCTAAAAAAGAACCGTCGGACCTAGAGTTCCGAAACTTTAGAAACCTGTTCTAGACCTCCCGTCGATGGTGCGTGGTGAGTTACGTGGCTCTAGAAGGTTCTCGGACCGAGAAACAGCCCTGTACATTTGCAATAACTTCAATTCATTTTTGCATCACGAAAATGACGACATTTAGAAATGTCCCAGAGTCGCAAGACTAGGTGCATTGCGAACGTCTCGGCCCATATAGACAGACCCCAACGTTTCTGTCCGATAGCTCATTCAAGGACCCCGTAGCAAGTCATGGAAAATAGTGGATTTTCAGCACCAATTAGGGTTTTTCTCGGACACCAAATGACCTATCGAGCCGAAACTTGGGATTCGGGGTCGCCTCAGCTAGGCCAACACATAACATAAGAAATGGACCCGCAGCTAGAACGTAACTACGTGTTTTATGGTTTTTTTATGGTTTGAACCGAAGGCGTTGTGAATTTTGGGCCAGCTCTGAAGTATGTAATAGTTGGCTACTAAACGAGTTGGAAAAAGTGGGTTTGGTGTCAGTTTGTATCAGTTTGGTGGTCAGAATGATATCTAATTGACTGATGGACTCTTGTCCACTTGACTCTTGTACATTTGCAATATGATTCTATAGTGAAAAAACATCACCAAAAGCGACATTCTGAAATCAACCCAAACGAGCGATTGAGATGACCCAGAATCATTTCTGTCCGATAGCTTGTTCAAGGACCCCGTAGCAAGGCATGGAAATAAGTGGATTTTCAGCACCAATTAGGGTTTTTCTCGGACACCAAATGACCTATCGAGCCGAAACTCGGGATTCGGGGTCGCCTCACATAGGCCTTCGCATAATGTCTGAACTGGACCCGCAGCTAGAACGTAACTATGTGTTTTACCTTTTTATTATGTTTTCAACTGAAGGCGCTGTGAATTATGGGCCTGCTCTGACATATGTGATAGTTGGCTACTAAATGAGTAGGAAAAAGTGGGTTTGGTGTCAATTCATATCCATTTGGTGTCATAATGACATCTAATTGACTGATGGACACTGACTTGCTAGTTGACTTTTGTACATTTGCAATATGTTTAAACAGAGAGGGACCATCACCAAAATGGCATTCTGAAATCAACAAAAAAATGGCATCACCATAGTCTCCAGACTGTGCTGAGTTCAACGAGCTATCCCGCTTGACCGTAGCTCGCTCGGTCTAGGCGCAGCCACCATTAGAATAGTAGGCCCAAAATGAAGCCTGCACCACAATGTCATTTGCTTTTGGGTGATAGTGAGAGAACCGTTAGGGTGAGAAGAAAAATTCCACCACAGGAATGTTCCTAAGGTCCTCCCGATCTGAACAAGCCTAACCTTGACCGTGTGGCATTAACCCTTCACAGTAAAACAGGGTTTTTTGATCTCACAGATTACAGTGTCATCTCTCCCCATAGGAATACATAGCCTGCACCACAAAATTCAACCTGAAGCCTATATGGGTTATGAATGCCGTATGAACCTGTCTTCGGTACCAGTCCATCAGGCCACTATGAGGTCTACCTGTGTTGATTCTAAGCTTCCTGGACCAACCGGAAGTGGTTAAAATGCCCCTAAAAGTGTTTACCCAGACCCTGCCTGCAGTTTGATAGACATGGTGCATTCAACCCTGTGTAGATCAGTCAATTCTTAACGTAAAGACTGAAAACTCAGGATTCTGTAAGTGGCCATGTCAATCAAGACATGTGTTGATTTATAGCTTCCTGTGCCAACCGGAAGTGCCATAATTGGTGTCTCAGGGGCTGTTTCGAAGGGTTAAAAAAGTCAGATCTGTCCAAAACTTCATATATGTGATTAGGCAACCCCCATGAACTGTAAATCAGTCATTTTTCCAAAAAAAATTCAAAGGAAAAAAAAATCACACTAAAACACAACTTGGAAGGAGGGACGTATTGGGGTGCGTAGAGACAGACAGTGCCTGCAATAGTTAGCTTTGTTGGAGCTAAAAAAGAACCGTCGGAGCTAGAGTTCCGAAACTTTAGAAACCTGTTCTAGACCTCCCGTCGATGGTGCGTGGTGAGTTACGTGGCTCTAGAAGGTTCTCGGACCGAGAAACAGCCTCGTACATTTGCAATAACTTCAATTCATTTTTGCATCACGAAAATGACGACATTTAGAAATGTCCCAGAGTCGCAAGACTAGGTGCATTGCGAACGTCTCGGCCCATATAGACAGACCCCAACGTTTCTGTCCGATAGCTCATTCAAGGACCCCGTAGCAAGTCATGGAAAATAGTGGATTTTCAGCACCAATTAGGGTTTTTCTCGGACACCAAATGACCTATCGAGCCGAAACTTGGGATTCGGGGTCGCCTCAGCTAGGCCAACACATAACATAAGAAATGGACCCGCAGCTAGAACGTAACTACGTGTTTTATGGTTTTTTTTATGGTTTGAACCGAAGGCGTTGTGAATTTTGGGCCAGCTCTGAAGTATGTAATAGTTGGCTACTAAACGAGTTGGAAAAAGTGGGTTTGGTGTCAGTTTGTATCAGTTTGGTGGTCAGAATGATATCTAATTGACTGATGGACTCTTGTCCACTTGACTCTTGTACATTTGCAATATGATTCTATAGTGAAAAAACATCACCAAAAGCGACATTCTGAAATCAACCCAAACGAGCGATTGAGATGACCCAGAATCATTTCTGTCCGATAGCTTGTTCAAGGACCCCGTAGCAAGGCATGGAAATAAGTGGATTTTCAGCACCAATTAGGGTTTTTCTCGGACACCAAATGACCTATCGAGCCGAAACTCGGGATTCGGGGTCGCCTCACATAGGCCTTCGCATAATGTCTGAACTGGACCCGCAGCTAGAACGTAACTATGTGTTTTACCTTTTTATTATGTTTTCAACTGAAGGCGCTGTGAATTATGGGCCTGCTCTGACATATGTGATAGTTGGCTACTCAATGAGTAGGAAAAAGTGGGTTTGGTGTCAATTCATATCCATTTGGTGTCATAATGACATCTAATTGACTGATGGACACTGACTTGCTAGTTGACTTTTGTACATTTGCAATATGTTTAAACAGAGAGGGACCATCACCAAAATGGCATTCTGAAATCAACAAAAAAAATGGCATCACCATAGTCTCCAGACTGTGCTGAGTATAACGAGCTATCCCGCTTGACCTTAGCTCGCTCGGTCTAGGCGCAGCGACCATTAGAATAGTAGGCCCAAAATGAAGCCTGCACCACAATGTCATTTGCTTTTGGGTGACAGTGAGAGAACCGTTAGGGTGAGAAGAAAAATTCCACCATAGGAATGTTCCTAAGGTCCTCCCGATCTGAACAAGCCTAACCTTGACCGTGTGGCATTAACCCTTCACAGTAAAACAGGGTTTTTTGATCTCACAGATTACAGTGTCATCTCTCCCCATAGGAATACATAGCCTGCACCACAAAATTCAACCTGAAGCCTATATGGGTTATGAATGCCGTATGAACCTGTCTTCGGTACCAGTCCATCAGGCCACTATGAGGTCTACCTGTGTTGATTCTAAGCTTCCTGGACCAACCGGAAGTGGTTAAAATGCCCCTAAAAGTGTTTACCCAGACCCTGCCTGCAGTTTGATAGACATGGTGCATTCAACCCTGTGTAGATCAGTCAATTCTTAACGTAAAGACTGAAAACTCAGGATTCTGTAAGTGGCCATGTCAATCAAGACATGTGTTGATTTATAGCTTCCTGTGCCAACCGGAAGTGCCATAATTGGTGTCTCAGGGGCTGTTTCGAAGGGTTAAAAAAGTCAGATCTGTCCAAAACTTCATATATGTGATTAGGCAACCCCCATGAACTGTAAATCAGTCATTTTTCCAAAAAAAATTCAAAGGAAAAAAAAATCACACTAAAACACAACTTGGAAGGAGGGACGTATTGGGGTGCGTAGAGACAGACAGTGCCTGCAATAGTTAGCTTTGTTGGAGCTAAAAAAGAACCGTCGGAGCTAGAGTTCCGAAACTTTAGAAACCTGTTCTAGACCTCCCGTCGATGGTGCGTGGTGAGTTACGTGGCTCTAGAAGGTTCTCGGACCGAGAAACAGCCTCGTACATTTGCAATAACTTCAATTCATTTTTGCATCACGAAAATGACGACATTTAGAAATGTCCCAGAGTCGCAAGACTAGGTGCATTGCGAACGTCTCGGCCCATATAGACAGACCCCAACGTTTCTGTCCGATAGCTCATTCAAGGACCCCGTAGCAAGTCATGGAAAATAGTGGATTTTCAGCACCAATTAGGGTTTTTCTCGGACACCAAATGACCTATCGAGCCGAAACTTGGGATTCGGGGTCGCCTCAGCTAGGCCAACACATAACATAAGAAATGGACCCGCAGCTAGAACGTAACTACGTGTTTTATGGGTTTTTTTATGGTTTGAACCGAAGGCGTTGTGAATTTTGGGCCAGCTCTGAAGTATGTAATAGTTGGCTACTAAACGAGTTGGAAAAAGTGGGTTTGGTGTCAGTTTGTATCAGTTTGGTGGTCAGAATGATATCTAATTGACTGATGGACTCTTGTCCACTTGACTCTTGTACATTTGCAATATGATTCTATAGTGAAAAAACATCACCAAAAGCGACATTCTGAAATCAACCCAAACGAGCGATTGAGATGACCCAGAATCATTTCTGTCCGATAGCTTGTTCAAGGACCCCGTAGCAAGGCATGGAAATAAGTGGATTTTCAGCACCAATTAGGGTTTTTCTCGGACACCAAATGACCTATCGAGCCGAAACTCGGGATTCGGGGTCGCCTCACATAGGCCTTCGCATAATGTCTGAACTGGACCCGCAGCTAGAACGTAACTATGTGTTTTACCTTTTTATTATGTTTTCAACTGAAGGCGCTGTGAATTATGGGCCTGCTCTGACATATGTGATAGTTGGCTACTAAATGAGTAGGAAAAAGTGGGTTTGGTGTCAATTCATATCCATTTGGTGTCATAATGACATCTAATTGACTGATGGACACTGACTTGCTAGTTGACTTTTGTACATTTGCAATATGTTTAAACAGAGAGGGACCATCACCAAAATGGCATTCTGAAATCAACAAAAAAAATGGCATCACCATAGTCTCCAGACTGTGCTGAGTATAACGAGCTATCCCGCTTGACTTTAGCTCGCTCGGTCTAGGCGCAGCGACCATTAGAATAGTAGGCCCAAAATGAAGCCTGCACCACAATGTCATTTGCTTTTGGGTGACAGTGAGAGAACCGTTAGGGTGAGAAGAAAAATTCCACCATAGGAATGTTCCTAAGGTCCTCCCGATCTGAACAAGCCTAACCTTGACCGTGTGGCATTAACCCTTCACAGTAAAACAGGGTTTTTTGATCTCACAGATTACAGTGTCATCTCTCCCCATAGGAATACATTGCCTGCACCACAAAATTCAACCTGAAGCCTATATGGGTTATGAATGCCGTATGAACCTGTCTTCGGTACCAGTCCATCAGGACACTATGAGGTCTACCTGTGTTGATTCTAAGCTTCCTGGACCAACCGGAAGTGGTTAAAATGCCCCTAAAAGTGTTTACCCATACCCTGCCTGCAGTTTGATAGACATGGTGCATTCAACCCTGTGTAGATCAGTCAATTCTTAACGTAAAGACTTAAAACTCAGGATTCTGTAAGTGGCCATGTCAATCAAGACATGTGTTGATTTATAGCTTCCTGTGCCAACCGGAAGTGCCATAATTGGTGTCTCAGGGGCTGTTTCGAAGGGTTAAAAAAGTCAGATCTGTCCAAAACTTCATATATGTGATTAGGCAACCCCCATGAACTGTAAATCAGTCATTTTTCCCAAAAAAAATACAAGGAAAAAAAAATCGCACTGAAACACAACTTGGATGGAGGGACGTATTGGGGTGCGTAGAGACAGACAGTGGCTGCATTAGTTAGCTTTGTTCGAGCTAAAAAAGAACCGTCGGACCTAGAGTTCCGAAACTTTAGAAACCTATTCTAGACCTCCGGTCGATGGTGCGTGGCGAGTTACGTGGCTCTAGACGGTTCTCGGACCGAGAAACAGCCTCGTACATTTGCAATAACTTCAATTCATTTTTGCATCACGAAAATGACGACGTTTAGAAAAGTCTCAGAGACGCAAGGCTAGGTGCGTTGTAACCGGCTCGGCCCATAGAGACGGACCCCAACGTTTCTGTCCGATAGCTCGTTCAAGGACCCCGTAGCAAGGCATGGAAATAAGTGGATTTTCAGCACCAATTAGGGTTTTTCTCGGACACCAAATGACCTATCGAGCCGAAACTCGGGATTCGGGGTCGCCTCACATAGGCCTTCGCATAATGTCTGAACTGGACCCGCAGCTAGAACGTAACTATGTGTTTTACCTTTTTATTATGTTTTCAACTGAAGGCGCTGTGAATTATGGGCCTGCTCTGACATATGTGATAGTTGGCTACTAAATGAGTAGGAAAAAGTGGGTTTGGTGTCAATTCATATCCATTTGGTGTCATAATGACATCTAATTGACTGATGGACACTGACTAACTAGTTGACTTTTGTACATTTGCAATATGTTTAAACAGAGAGGGACCATCACCAAAATGGCATTCTGAAATCAACAAAAAAATGGCATCACCATAGTCTCCAGACTGTGCTGAGTTCAACGAGCTATCCCGCTTGACCGTAGCTCGCTCGGTCTAGGCGCAGCGACCATTAGAATAGTAGGCCCAAAATGAAGCCTGCACCACAATGTCATTTGCTTTTGGGTGACAGTGAGAGAACCGTTAGGGTGAGAAGAAAAATTCCACCACAGGAATGTTCCTAAGGTCCTCCCGATCTGAACAAGCCTAACCTTGACCGTGTGGCATTAACCCTTCACAGTAAAACAGGGTTTTTTGATCTCACAGATTACAGTGTCATCTCTCCCCATAGGAATACATAGCCTGCACCACAAAATTCAACCTGAAGCCTATATGGGTTATGAATGCCGTATGAACCTGTCTTCGGTACCAGTCCATCAGGACACTATGAGGTCTACCTGTGTTGATTCTAAGACCCCAACGTTTCTGTCCGATAGCTCATTCAAGGACCCCGTAGCAAGTCATGGAAAATAGTGGATTTTCAGCACCAATTAGGGTTTTTCTCGGACACCAAATGACCTATCGAGCCGAAACTTGGGATTCGGGGTCGCCTCAGCTAGGCCAACACATAACATAAGAAATGGACCCGCAGCTAGAACGTAACTACGTGTTTTATGGTTTTTTTATGGTTTGAACCGAAGGCGTTGTGAATTTTGGGCCAGCTCTGAAGTATGTAATAGTTGGCTACTAAACGAGTTGGAAAAAGTGGGTTTGGTGTCAGTTTGTATCAGTTTGGTGGTCAGAATGATATCTAATTAACTGATGGACTCTTGTCCACTTGACTCTTGTACATTTGCAATATGATTCTATAGTGAAAAAACATCACCAAAAGCGACATTCTGAAATCAACCCAAACGAGCGATTGAGATGACCCAGAATCATTTCTGTCCGATAGCTTGTTCAAGGACCCCGTAGCAAGGCATGGAAATAAGTGGATTTTCAGCACCAATTAGGGTTTTTCTCGGACACCAAATGACCTATCGAGCCGAAACTCGGGATTCGGGGTCGCCTCACATAGGCCTTCGCATAATGTCTGAACTGGACCCGCAGCTAGAACGTAACTATGTGTTTTACCTTTTTATTATGTTTTCAACTGAAGGCGCTGTGAATTATGGGCCTGCTCTGACATATGTGATAGTTGGCTACTAAATGAGTAGGAAAAAGTGGGTTTGGTGTCAATTCATATCCATTTGGTGTCATAATGACATCTAATTGACTGATGGACACTGACTTGCTAGTTGACTTTTGTACATTTGCAATATGTTTAAACAGAGAGGGACCATCACCAAAATGGCATTCTGAAATCAACAAAAAAATGGCATCACCATAGTCTCCAGACTGTGCTGAGTTCAACGAGCTATCCCGCTTGACCGTAGCTCGCTCGGTCTAGGCGCAGCGACCATTAGAATAGTAGGCCCAAAATGAAGCCTGCACCACAATGTCATTTGCTTTTGGGTGACAGTGAGAGAACCGTTAGGGTGAGAAGAAAAATTCCACCACAGGAATGTTCCTAAGGTCCTCCCGATCTGAACAAGCCTAACCTTGACCGTGTGGCATTAACCCTTCACAGTAAAACAGGGTTTTTTGATCTCACAGATTACAGTGTCATCTCTCCCCATAGGAATACATAGCCTGCACCACAAAATTCAACCTGAAGCCTATATGGGTTATGAATGCCGTATGAACCTGTCTTCGGTACCAGTCCATCAGGCCACTATGAGGTCTACCTGTGTTGATTCTAAGCTTCCTGAACCAACCGGAAGTGGTTAAAATGCCCCTAAAAGTGTTTACCCAGACCCTGCCTGCAGTTTGATAGACATGGTGCATTCAACCCTGTGTAGATCAGTCAATTCTTAACGTAAAGACTTAAAACTCAGGATTCTGTAAGTGGCCATGTCAATCAAGACATGTGTTGATTTATAGCTTCCTGTGCCAACCGGAAGTGCCATAATTGGTGTCTCAGGGGCTGTTTCGAAGGGTTAAAAAAGTCAGATCTGTCCAAAACGTCATATATGTGATTAGGCAACCCCCATGAACTGTAAATCAGTCATTTTTCCCAAAAAAATTCAAAGGAAAAAAAAATCACACTAAAACACAACTTGGAAGGAGGGACGTATTGGGGTGCGTAGAGACAGACAGTGGCTGCAATAGTTAGCTTTGTTGGAGCTAAAAAAGAACCGTCGGACCTAGAGTTCCGAAACTTTAGAAACCTGTTCTAGACCTCCCGTCGATGGTGCGTGGTGAGTTACGTGGCTCTAGAAGGTTCTCGGACCGAGAAACAGCCTCGTACATTTGCAATAACTTCAATTCATTTTTGCATCACGAAAATGACGACATTTAGAAATGTCCCAGAGTCGTAAGACTAGGTGCATTGCGAACGTCTCGGCCCATATAGACAGACCCCAACGTTTCTGTCCGATAGCTCATTCAAGGACCCCGTAGCAAGTCATGGAAAATAGTGGATTTTCAGCACCAATTAGGGTTTTTCTCGGACACCAAATGACCTATCGAGCCGAAACTTGGGATTCGGGGTCGCCTCAGCTAGGCCAACACATAACATAAGAAATGGACCCGCAGCTAGAACGTAACTACGTGTTTTATGGTTTTTTTATGGTTTGAACCGAAGGCGTTGTGAATTTTGGGCCAGCTCTTAAGTATGTAATAGTTGGCTACTAAACGAGTTGGAAAAAGTGGGTTTGGTGTCAGTTTGTATCAGTTTGGTGGTCAGAATGATATCTAATTGACTGATGGACTCTTGTCCACTTGACTCTTGTACATTTGCAATATGATTCTATAGTGAAAAAACATCACCAAAAGCGACATTCTGAAATCAACCCAAACGAGCGATTGAGATGACCCAGAATCATTTCTGTCCGATAGCTTGTTCAAGGACCCCGTAGCAAGGCATGGAAATAAGTGGATTTTCAGCACCAATTAGGGTTTTTCTAGGACACCAAATGACCTATCGAGCCGAAACTCGGGATTCGGGGTCGCCTCACATAGGCCTTCGCATAATGTCTGAACTGGACCCGCAGCTAGAACGTAACTATGTGTTTTACCTTTTTATTATGTTTTCAACTGAAGGCGCTGTGAATTATGGGCCTGCTCTGACATATGTGATAGTTGGCTACTAAATGAGTAGGAAAAAGTGGGTTTGGTGTCAATTCATATCCATTTGGTGTCATAATGACATCTAATTGACTGATGGACACTGACTTGCTAGTTGACTTTTGTACATTTGCAATATGTTTAAACAGAGAGGGACCATCACCAAAATGGCATTCTGAAATCAACAAAAAAATGGCATCACCATAGTCTCCAGACTGTGCTGAGTTCAACGAGCTATCCCGCTTGACCGTAGCTCGCTCGGTCTAGGCGCAGCGACCATTAGAATAGTAGGCCCAAAATGAAGCCTGCACCACAATGTCATTTGCTTTTGGGTGACAGTGAGAGAACCGTTAGGGTGAGAAGAAAAATTCCACCACAGGAATGTTCCTAAGGTCCTCCCGATCTGAACAAGCCTAACCTTGACCGTGTGGCATTAACCCTTCACAGTAAAACAGGGTTTTTTGATCTCACAGATTACAGTGTCATCTCTCCCCATAGGAATACATAGCCTGCACCACAAAATTCAACCTGAAGCCTATATGGGTTATGAATGCCGTATGAACCTGTCTTCGGTACCAGTCCATCAGGCCACTATGAGGTCTACCTGTGTTGATTCTAAGCTTCCTGGACCAACCGGAAGTGGTTAAAATGCCCCTAAAAGTGTTTACCCAGACCCTGCCTGCAGTTTGATAGACATGGTGCATTCAACCCTGTGTAGATCAGTCAATTCTTAACGTAAAGACTTAAAACTCAGGATTCTGTAAGTGGCCATGTCAATCAAGACATGTGTTGATTTATAGCTTCCTGTGCCAACCGGAAGTGCCATAATTGGTGTCTCAGGGGCTGTTTCGAAGGGTTAAAAAAGTCAGATCTGTCCAAAACTTCATATATGTGATTAGGCAAGCCCCATGAACTGTAAATCAGTCATTTTTCCAAAAAAAATTCAAAGGAAAAAAAAATCACACTAAAACACAACTTGGAAGGAGGGACGTATTGGGGTGCGTAGAGACACACAGTGGCTGCAATAGTTAGCTTTGTTGGAGCTAAAAAAGAACCGTCGGACCTAGAGTTCCGAAACTTTAGAAACCTGTTCTAGACCTCCCGTCGATGGTGCGTGGTGAGTTACGTGGCTCTAGAAGGTTCTCGGACCGAGAAACAGCCTCGTACATTTGCAATAACTTCAATTCATTTTTGCATCACGAAAATGACGACATTTAGAAATGTCCCAGAGTCGCAAGACTAGGTGCATTGCGAACGTCTCGGCCCATATAGACAGACCCCAACGTTTCTGTCCGATAGCTCATTCAAGGACCCCGTAGCAAGTCATGGAAAATAGTGGATTTTCAGCACCAATTAGGGTTTTTCTCGGACACCAAATGACCTATCGAGCCGAAACTCGGGATTCGGGGTCGCCTCACATAGGCCTTCGCATAATGTCTGAACTGGACCCGCAGCTAGAACGTAACTATGTGTTTTACCTTTTTATTATGTTTTCAACTGAAGGCGCTGTGAATTATGGGCCTGCTCTGACATATGTGATAGTTGGCTACTAAATGAGTAGGAAAAAGTGGGTTTGGTGTCAATTGATATCCGTTTGGTGTCATAATGACATCTAATTGACTGATGGACACTGACTTGCTAGTTGACTTTTGTACATTTGCAATATGTTTAAACGGAGAGGGACCATCACCAAAATGGCATTCTGAAATCAACAAAAAAATGGCATCACCATAGTCTCCAGACTGTGCTGAGTATAACGAGCTATCCCGCTTGACCGTAGCTCGCTCGGTCTAGGCGCAGCCACCATTAGAATAGTAGGCCCAAAATGAAGCCTGCACCACAATGTCATTTGCTTTTGGGTGACAGTGAGAGAACCGTTAGGGTGAGAAGAACAATTCCACCATAGGAATGTTCCTAAGGTCCTCCCGATCTGAACAAGCCTAACCTTGACCGTGTGGCATTAACCCTTCACAGTAAAACAGGGTTTTTTGATCTCACAGATTACAGTGTCATCTCTCCCCATAGGAATACATTGCCTGCACCACAAAATTCAACCTGAAGCCTATATGGGTTATGAATGCCGTATGAACCTGTCTTCGGTACCAGTCCATCAGGCCACTATGAGGTCTACCTGTGTTGATTCTAAGCTTCCTGGACCAACCGGAAGTGGTTAAAATGCCCCTAAAAGTGTTTACCCAGACCCTGCCTGCAGTTTGATAGACATGGTGCATTCAACCCTGTGTAGATCAGTCAATTCTTAACGTAAAGACTTAAAACTCAGGATTCTGTAAGTGGCCATGTCAATCAAGACATGTGTTGATTTATAGCTTCCTGTGCCAACCGGAAGTGCCATAATTGGTGTCTCAGGGGCTGTTTCGAAGGGTTAAAAAAGTCAGATCTGTCCAAAACTTCATATATGTGATTAGGCAACCCCCATGAACTGTAAATCAGTCATTTTTCCAAAAAAAATTCAAAGGAAAAAAAAATCACACTAAAACACAACTTGGAAGGAGGGACGTATTGGGGTGCGTAGAGACACACAGTGGCTGCAATAGTTAGCTTTGTTGGAGCTAAAAAAGAACCGTCGGACCTAGAGTTCCGAAACTTTAGAAACCTGTTCTAGACCTCCCGTCGATGGTGCGTGGTGAGTTACGTGGCTCTAGAAGGTTCTCGGACCGAGAAACAGCCTCGTACATTTGCAATAACTTCAATTCATTTTTGCATCACGAAAATGACGACATTTAGAAATGTCCCAGAGTCGCAAGACTAGGTGCATTGCGAACGTCTCGGCCCATATAGACAGACCCCAACGTTTCTGTCCGATAGCTCATTCAAGGACCCCGTAGCAAGTCATGGAAAATAGTGGATTTTCAGCACCAATTAGGGTTTTTCTCGGACACCAAATGACCTATCGAGCCGAAACTCGGGATTCGGGGTCGCCTCACATAGGCCTTCGCATAATGTCTGAACTGGACCCGCAGCTAGAACGTAACTATGTGTTTTACCTTTTTATTATGTTTTCAACTGAAGGCGCTGTGAATTATGGGCCTGCTCTGACATATGTGATAGTTGGCTACTAAATGAGTAGGAAAAAGTGGGTTTGGTGTCAATTGATATCCGTTTGGTGTCATAATGACATCTAATTGACTGATGGACACTGACTTGCTAGTTGACTTTTGTACATTTGCAATATGTTTAAACGGAGAGGGACCATCACCAAAATGGCATTCTGAAATCAACAAAAAAATGGCATCACCATAGTCTCCAGACTGTGCTGAGTATAACGAGCTATCCCGCTTGACCGTAGCTCGCTCGGTCTAGGCGCAGCCACCATTAGAATAGTAGGCCCAAAATGAAGCCTGCACCACAATGTCATTTGCTTTTGGGTGACAGTGAGAGAACCGTTAGGGTGAGAAGAACAATTCCACCATAGGAATGTTCCTAAGGTCCTCCCGATCTGAACAAGCCTAACCTTGACCGTGTGGCATTAACCCTTCACAGTAAAACAGGGTTTTTTGATCTCACAGATTACAGTGTCATCTCTCCCCATAGGAATACATTGCCTGCACCACAAAATTCAACCTGAAGCCTATATGGGTTATGAATGCCGTATGAACCTGTCTTCGGTACCAGTCCATCAGGACACTATGAGGTCTACCTGTGTTGATTCTAAGCTTCCTGGACCAACCGGAAGTGGTTAAAATGCCCCTAAAAGTGTTTACCCATACCCTGCCTGCAGTTTGATAGACATGGTGCATTCAACCCTGTGTAGATCAGTCAATTCTTAACGTAAAGACTTAAAACTCAGGATTCTGTAAGTGGCCATGTCAATCAAGACATGTGTTGATTTATAGCTTCCTGTGCCAACCGGAAGTGCCATAATTGGTGTCTCAGGGGCTGTTTCGAAGGGTTAAAAAAGTCAGATCTGTCCAAAACTTCATATATGTGATTAGGCAACCCCCATGAACTGTAAATCAGTCATTTTTCCAAAAAAAATTAAAAGGAAAAAAAAATCACACTAAAACACAACTTGGAAGGAGGGACGTATTGGGGTGCGTAGAGACAGACAGTGGCTGCAATAGTTAGCTTTGTTGGAGCTAAAAAAGAACCGTCGGACCTAGAGTTCCGAAACTTTAGAAACCTGTTCTAGACCTCCCGTCGATGGTGCGTGGTGAGTTACGTGGCTCTAGAAGGTTCTCGGACCGAGAAACAGCCTCGTACATTTGCATTAACTTCAATTCATTTTTGCATCACGAAAATGACGACATTTAGAAATGTCCCAGAGTCGCAAGACTAGGTGCATTGCGAACGTCTCGGCCCATATAGACAGACCCCAACGTTTCTGTCCGATAGCTCATTCAAGGACCCCGTAGCAAGTCATGGAAAATAGTGGATTTTCAGCACCAATTAGGGTTTTTCTCGGACACCAAATGACCTATCGAGCCGAAACTTGGGATTCGGGGTCGCCTCAGCTAGGCCAACACATAACATAAGAAATGGACCCGCAGCTAGAACGTAACTACGTGTTTTATGGTTTTTTTATGGTTTGAACCGAAGGCGTTGTGAATTTTGGGCCAGCTCTGAAGTATGTAATAGTTGGCTACTAAACGAGTTGGAAAAAGTGGGTTTGGTGTCAGTTTGTATCAGTTTGGTGGTCAGAATGATATCTAATTAACTGATGGACTCTTGTCCACTTGACTCTTGTACATTTGCAATATGATTCTATAGTGAAAAAACATCACCAAAAGCGACATTCTGAAATCAACCCAAACGAGCGATTGAGATGACCCAGAATCATTTCTGTCCGATAGCTTGTTCAAGGACCCCGTAGCAAGGCATGGAAATAAGTGGATTTTCAGCACCAATTAGGGTTTTTCTCGGACACCAAATGACCTATCGAGCCGAAACTCGGGATTCGGGGTCGCCTCACATAGGCCTTCGCATAATGTCTGAACTGGACCCGCAGCTAGAACGTAACTATGTGTTTTACCTTTTTATTATGTTTTCAACTGAAGGCGCTGTGAATTATGGGCCTGCTCTGACATATGTGATAGTTGGCTACTAAATGAGTAGGAAAAAGTGGGTTTGGTGTCAATTCATATCCATTTGGTGTCATAATGACATCTAATTGACTGATGGACACTGACTTGCTAGTTGACTTTTGTACATTTGCAATATGTTTAAACAGAGAGGGACCATCACCAAAATGGCATTCTGAAATCAACAAAAAAATGGCATCACCATAGTCTCCAGACTGTGCTGAGTTCAACGAGCTATCCCGCTTGACCGTAGCTCGCTCGGTCTAGGCGCAGCGACCATTAGAATAGTAGGCCCAAAATGAAGCCTGCACCACAATGTCATTTGCTTTTGGGTGACAGTGAGAGAACCGTTAGGGTGAGAAGAAAAATTCCACCACAGGAATGTTCCTAAGGTCCTCCCGATCTGAACAAGCCTAACCTTGACCGTGTGGCATTAACCCTTCACAGTAAAACAGGGTTTTTTGATCTCACAGATTACAGTGTCATCTCTCCCCATAGGAATACATAGCCTGCACCACAAAATTCAACCTGAAGCCTATATGGGTTATGAATGCCGTATGAACCTGTCTTCGGTACCAGTCCATCAGGCCACTATGAGGTCTACCTGTGTTGATTCTAAGCTTCCTGAACCAACCGGAAGTGGTTAAAATGCCCCTAAAAGTGTTTACCCAGACCCTGCCTGCAGTTTGATAGACATGGTGCATTCAACCCTGTGTAGATCAGTCAATTCTTAACGTAAAGACTTAAAACTCAGGATTCTGTAAGTGGCCATGTCAATCAAGACATGTGTTGATTTATAGCTTCCTGTGCCAACCGGAAGTGCCATAATTGGTGTCTCAGGGGCTGTTTCGAAGGGTTAAAAAAGTCAGATCTGTCCAAAACGTCATATATGTGATTAGGCAACCCCCATGAACTGTAAATCAGTCATTTTTCCCAAAAAAATTCAAAGGAAAAAAAAATCACACTAAAACACAACTTGGAAGGAGGGACGTATTGGGGTGCGTAGAGACAGACAGTGGCTGCAATAGTTAGCTTTGTTGGAGCTAAAAAAGAACCGTCGGACCTAGAGTTCCGAAACTTTAGAAACCTGTTCTAGACCTCCCGTCGATGGTGCGTGGTGAGTTACGTGGCTCTAGAAGGTTCTCGGACCGAGAAACAGCCTCGTACATTTGCAATAACTTCAATTCATTTTTGCATCACGAAAATGACGACATTTAGAAATGTCCCAGAGTCGCAAGACTAGGTGCATTGCGAACGTCTCGGCCCATATAGACAGACCCCAACGTTTCTGTCCGATAGCTCATTCAAGGACCCCGTAGCAAGTCATGGAAAATAGTGGATTTTCAGCACCAATTAGGGTTTTTCTCGGACACCAAATGACCTATCGAGCCGAAACTTGGGATTCGGGGTCGCCTCAGCTAGGCCAACACATAACATAAGAAATGGACCCGCAGCTAGAACGTAACTACGTGTTTTATGGTTTTTTTATGGTTTGAACCGAAGGCGTTGTGAATTTTGGGCCAGCTCTTAAGTATGTAATAGTTGGCTACTAAACGAGTTGGAAAAAGTGGGTTTGGTGTCAGTTTGTATCAGTTTGGTGGTCAGAATGATATCTAATTGACTGATGGACTCTTGTCCACTTGACTCTTGTACATTTGCAATATGATTCTATAGTGAAAAAACATCACCAAAAGCGACATTCTGAAATCAACCCAAACGAGCGATTGAGATGACCCAGAATCATTTCTGTCCGATAGCTTGTTCAAGGACCCCGTAGCAAGGCATGGAAATAAGTGGATTTTCAGCACCAATTAGGGTTTTTCTCGGACACCAAATGACCTATCGAGCCGAAACTCGGGATTCGGGGTCGCCTCACATAGGCCTTCGCATAATGTCTGAACTGGACCCGCAGCTAGAACGTAACTATGTGTTTTACCTTTTTATTATGTTTTCAACTGAAGGCGCTGTGAATTATGGGCCTGCTCTGACATATGTGATAGTTGGCTACTAAATGAGTAGGAAAAAGTGGGTTTGGTGTCAATTCATATCCATTTGGTGTCATAATGACATCTAATTGACTGATGGACACTGACTTGCTAGTTGACTTTTGTACATTTGCAATATGTTTAAACAGAGAGGGACCATCACCAAAATGGCATTCTGAAATCAACAAAAAAATGGCATCACCATAGTCTCCAGACTGTGCTGAGTTCAACGAGCTATCCCGCTTGACCGTAGCTCGCTCGGTCTAGGCGCAGCGACCATTAGAATAGTAGGCCCAAAATGAAGCCTGCACCACAATGGCATTTGCTTTTGGGTGACAGTGAGAGAACCGTTAGGGTGAGAAGAAAAATTCCACCACAGGAATGTTCCTAAGGTCCTCCCGATCTGAACAAGCCTAACCTTGACCGTGTGGCATTAACCCTTCACAGTAAAACAGGGTTTTTTGATCTCACAGATTACAGTGTCATCTCTCCCCATAGGAATACATAGCCTGCACCACAAAATTCAACCTGAAGCCTATATGGGTTATGAATGCCGTATGAACCTGTCTTCGGTACCAGTCCATCAGGCCACTATGAGGTCTACCTGTGTTGATTCTAAGCTTCCTGAACCAACCGGAAGTGGTTAAAATGCCCCTAAAAGTGTTTACCCAGACCCTGCCTGCAGTTTGATAGACATGGTGCATTCAACCCTGTGTAGATCAGTCAATTCTTAACGTAAAGACTTAAAACTCAGGATTCTGTAAGTGGCCATGTCAATCAAGACATGTGTTGATTTATAGCTTCCTGTGCCAACCGGAAGTGCCATAATTGGTGTCTCAGGGGCTGTTTCGAAGGGTTAAAAAAGTCAGATCTGTCCAAAACGTCATATATGTGATTAGGCAACCCCCATGAACTGTAAATCAGTCATTTTTCCCAAAAAAATTCAAAGGAAAAAAAAATCACACTAAAACACAACTTGGAAGGAGGGACGTATTGGGGTGCGTAGAGACAGACAGTGGCTGCAATAGTTAGCTTTGTTGGAGCTAAAAAAGAACCGTCGGACCTAGAGTTCCGAAACTTTAGAAACCTGTTCTAGACCTCCCGTCGATGGTGCGTGGTGAGTTACGTGGCTCTAGAAGGTTCTCGGACCGAGAAACAGCCTCGTACATTTGCAATAACTTCAATTCATTTTTGCATCACGAAAATGACGACATTTAGAAATGTCCCAGAGTCGCAAGACTAGGTGCATTGCGAACGTCTCGGCCCATATAGACAGACCCCAACGTTTCTGTCCGATAGCTCATTCAAGGACCCCGTAGCAAGTCATGGAAAATAGTGGATTTTCAGCACCAATTAGGGTTTTTCTCGGACACCAAATGACCTATCGAGCCGAAACTTGGGATTCGGGGTCGCCTCAGCTAGGCCAACACATAACATAAGAAATGGACCCGCAGCTAGAACGTAACTACGTGTTTTATGGTTTTTTTATGGTTTGAACCGAAGGCGTTGTGAATTTTGGGCCAGCTCTTAAGTATGTAATAGTTGGCTACTAAACGAGTTGGAAAAAGTGGGTTTGGTGTCAGTTTGTATCAGTTTGGTGGTCAGAATGATATCTAATTGACTGATGGACTCTTGTCCACTTGACTCTTGTACATTTGCAATATGATTCTATAGTGAAAAAACATCACCAAAAGCGACATTCTGAAATCAACCCAAACGAGCGATTGAGATGACCCAGAATCATTTCTGTCCGATAGCTTGTTCAAGGACCCCGTAGCAAGGCATGGAAATAAGTGGATTTTCAGCACCAATTAGGGTTTTTCTAGGACACCAAATGACCTATCGAGCCGAAACTCGGGATTCGGGGTCGCCTCACATAGGCCTTCGCATAATGTCTGAACTGGACCCGCAGCTAGAACGTAACTATGTGTTTTACCTTTTTATTATGTTTTCAACTGAAGGCGCTGTGAATTATGGGCCTGCTCTGACATATGTGATAGTTGGCTACTAAATGAGTAGGAAAAAGTGGGTTTGGTGTCAATTCATATCCATTTGGTGTCATAATGACATCTAATTGACTGATGGACACTGACTTGCTAGTTGACTTTTGTACATTTGCAATATGTTTAAACAGAGAGGGACCATCACCAAAATGGCATTCTGAAATCAACAAAAAAATGGCATCACCATAGTCTCCAGACTGTGCTGAGTTCAACGAGCTATCCCGCTTGACCGTAGCTCGCTCGGTCTAGGCGCAGCGACCATTAGAATAGTAGGCCCAAAATGAAGCCTGCACCACAATGTCATTTGCTTTTGGGTGACAGTGAGAGAACCGTTAGGGTGAGAAGAAAAATTCCACCACAGGAATGTTCCTAAGGTCCTCCCGATCTGAACAAGCCTAACCTTGACCGTGTGGCATTAACCCTTCACAGTAAAACAGGGTTTTTTGATCTCACAGATTACAGTGTCATCTCTCCCCATAGGAATACATAGCCTGCACCACAAAATTCAACCTGAAGCCTATATGGGTTATGAATGCCGTATGAACCTGTCTTCGGTACCAGTCCATCAGGCCACTATGAGGTCTACCTGTGTTGATTCTAAGCTTCCTGGACCAACCGGAAGTGGTTAAAATGCCCCTAAAAGTGTTTACCCAGACCCTGCCTGCAGTTTGATAGACATGGTGCATTCAACCCTGTGTAGATCAGTCAATTCTTAACGTAAAGACTTAAAACTCAGGATTCTGTAAGTGGCCATGTCAATCAAGACATGTGTTGATTTATAGCTTCCTGTGCCAACCGGAAGTGCCATAATTGGTGTCTCAGGGGCTGTTTCGAAGGGTTAAAAAAGTCAGATCTGTCCAAAACTTCATATATGTGATTAGGCAAGCCCCATGAACTGTAAATCAGTCATTTTTCCAAAAAAAATTCAAAGGAAAAAAAAATCACACTAAAACACAACTTGGAAGGAGGGACGTATTGGGGTGCGTAGAGACACACAGTGGCTGCAATAGTTAGCTTTGTTGGAGCTAAAAAAGAACCGTCGGACCTAGAGTTCCGAAACTTTAGAAACCTGTTCTAGACCTCCCGTCGATGGTGCGTGGTGAGTTACGTGGCTCTAGAAGGTTCTCGGACCGAGAAACAGCCTCGTACATTTGCAATAACTTCAATTCATTTTTGCATCACGAAAATGACGACATTTAGAAATGTCCCAGAGTCGCAAGACTAGGTGCATTGCGAACGTCTCGGCCCATATAGACAGACCCCAACGTTTCTGTCCGATAGCTCATTCAAGGACCCCGTAGCAAGTCATGGAAAATAGTGGATTTTCAGCACCAATTAGGGTTTTTCTCGGACACCAAATGACCTATCGAGCCGAAACTCGGGATTCGGGGTCGCCTCACATAGGCCTTCGCATAATGTCTGAACTGGACCCGCAGCTAGAACGTAACTATGTGTTTTACCTTTTTATTATGTTTTCAACTGAAGGCGCTGTGAATTATGGGCCTGCTCTGACATATGTGATAGTTGGCTACTAAATGAGTAGGAAAAAGTGGGTTTGGTGTCAATTGATATCCGTTTGGTGTCATAATGACATCTAATTGACTGATGGACACTGACTTGCTAGTTGACTTTTGTACATTTGCAATATGTTTAAACGGAGAGGGACCATCACCAAAATGGCATTCTGAAATCAACAAAAAAATGGCATCACCATAGTCTCCAGACTGTGCTGAGTATAACGAGCTATCCCGCTTGACCGTAGCTCGCTCGGTCTAGGCGCAGCCACCATTAGAATAGTAGGCCCAAAATGAAGCCTGCACCACAATGTCATTTGCTTTTGGGTGACAGTGAGAGAACCGTTAGGGTGAGAAGAACAATTCCACCATAGGAATGTTCCTAAGGTCCTCCCGATCTGAACAAGCCTAACCTTGACCGTGTGGCATTAACCCTTCACAGTAAAACAGGGTTTTTTGATCTCACAGATTACAGTGTCATCTCTCCCCATAGGAATACATTGCCTGCACCACAAAATTCAACCTGAAGCCTATATGGGTTATGAATGCCGTATGAACCTGTCTTCGGTACCAGTCCATCAGGCCACTATGAGGTCTACCTGTGTTGATTCTAAGCTTCCTGGACCAACCGGAAGTGGTTAAAATGCCCCTAAAAGTGTTTACCCAGACCCTGCCTGCAGTTTGATAGACATGGTGCATTCAACCCTGTGTAGATCAGTCAATTCTTAACGTAAAGACTTAAAACTCAGGATTCTGTAAGTGGCCATGTCAATCAAGACATGTGTTGATTTATAGCTTCCTGTGCCAACCGGAAGTGCCATAATTGGTGTCTCAGGGGCTGTTTCGAAGGGTTAAAAAAGTCAGATCTGTCCAAAACTTCATATATGTGATTAGGCAACCCCCATGAACTGTAAATCAGTCATTTATCCAAAAAAAATTCAAAGGAAAAAAAAATCACACTAAAACACAACTTGGAAGGAGGGACGTATTGGGGTGCGTAGAGACACACAGTGGCTGCAATAGTTAGCTTTGTTGGAGCTAAAAAAGAACCGTCGGACCTAGAGTTCCGAAACTTTAGAAACCTGTTCTAGACCTCCCGTCGATGGTGCGTGGTGAGTTACGTGGCTCTAGAAGGTTCTCGGACCGAGAAACAGCCTCGTACATTTGCAATAACTTCAATTCATTTTTGCATCACGAAAATGACGACATTTAGAAATGTCCCAGAGTCGCAAGACTAGGTGCATTGCGAACGTCTCGGCCCATATAGACAGACCCCAACGTTTCTGTCCGATAGCTCATTCAAGGACCCCGTAGCAAGTCATGGAAAATAGTGGATTTTCAGCACCAATTAGGGTTTTTCTCGGACACCAAATGACCTATCGAGCCGAAACTCGGGATTCGGGGTCGCCTCACATAGGCCTTCGCATAATGTCTGAACTGGACCCGCAGCTAGAACGTAACTATGTGTTTTACCTTTTTATTATGTTTTCAACTGAAGGCGCTGTGAATTATGGGCCTGCTCTGACATATGTGATAGTTGGCTACTAAATGAGTAGGAAAAAGTGGGTTTGGTGTCAATTGATATCCGTTTGGTGTCATAATGACATCTAATTGACTGATGGACACTGACTTGCTAGTTGACTTTTGTACATTTGCAATATGTTTAAACGGAGAGGGACCATCACCAAAATGGCATTCTGAAATCAACAAAAAAATGGCATCACCATAGTCTCCAGACTGTGCTGAGTATAACGAGCTATCCCGCTTGACCGTAGCTCGCTCGGTCTAGGCGCAGCCACCATTAGAATAGTAGGCCCAAAATGAAGCCTGCACCACAATGTCATTTGCTTTTGGGTGACAGTGAGAGAACCGTTAGGGTGAGAAGAACAATTCCACCATAGGAATGTTCCTAAGGTCCTCCCGATCTGAACAAGCCTAACCTTGACCGTGTGGCATTAACCCTTCACAGTAAAACAGGGTTTTTTGATCTCACAGATTACAGTGTCATCTCTCCCCATAGGAATACATTGCCTGCACCACAAAATTCAACCTGAAGCCTATATGGGTTATGAATGCCGTATGAACCTGTCTTCGGTACCAGTCCATCAGGCCACTATGAGGTCTACCTGTGTTGATTCTAAGCTTCCTGGACCAACCGGAAGTGGTTAAAATGCCCCTAAAAGTGTTTACCCAGACCCTGCCTGCAGTTTGATAGACATGGTGCATTCAACCCTGTGTAGATCAGTCAATTCTTAACGTAAAGACTTAAAACTCAGGATTCTGTAAGTGGCCATGTCAATCAAGACATGTGTTGATTTATAGCTTCCTGTGCCAACCGGAAGTGCCATAATTGGTGTCTCAGGGGCTGTTTCGAAGGGTTAAAAAAGTCAGATCTGTCCAAAACTTCATATATGTGATTAGGCAACCCCCATGAACTGTAAATCAGTCATTTTTCCAAAAAAAATTCAAAGGAAAAAAAAATCACACTAAAACACAACTTGGAAGGAGGGACGTATTGGGGTGCGTAGAGACACACAGTGGCTGCAATAGTTAGCTTTGTTGGAGCTAAAAAAGAACCGTCGGACCTAGAGTTCCGAAACTTTAGAAACCTGTTCTAGACCTCCCGTCGATGGTGCGTGGTGAGTTACGTGGCTCTAGAAGATTCTCGGACCGAGAAACAGCCTCGTACATTTGCAATAACTTCAATTCATTTTTGCATCACGAAAATGACGACATTTAGAAATGTCCCAGAGTCGCAAGACTAGGTGCATTGCGAACGTCTCGGCCCATATAGACAGACCCCAACGTTTCTGTCCGATAGCTCATTCAAGGACCCCGTAGCAAGTCATGGAAAATAGTGGATTTTCAGCACCAATTAGGGTTTTTCTCGGACACCAAATGACCTATCGAGCCGAAACTCGGGATTCGGGGTCGCCTCACATAGGCCTTCGCATAATGTCTGAACTGGACCCGCAGCTAGAACGTAACTATGTGTTTTACCTTTTTATTATGTTTTCAACTGAAGGCGCTGTGAATTATGGGCCTGCTCTGACATATGTGATAGTTGGCTACTAAATGAGTAGGAAAAAGTGGGTTTGGTGTCAATTGATATCCGTTTGGTGTCATAATGACATCTAATTGACTGATGGACACTGACTTGCTAGTTGACTTTTGTACATTTGCAATATGTTTAAACGGAGAGGGACCATCACCAAAATGGCATTCTGAAATCAACAAAAAAATGGCATCACCATAGTCTCCAGACTGTGCTGAGTATAACGAGCTATCCCGCTTGACCGTAGCTCGCTCGGTCTAGGCGCAGCCACCATTAGAATAGTAGGCCCAAAATGAAGCCTGCACCACAATGTCATTTGCTTTTGGGTGACAGTGAGAGAACCGTTAGGGTGAGAAGAACAATTCCACCATAGGAATGTTCCTAAGGTCCTCCCGATCTGAACAAGCCTAACCTTGACCGTGTGGCATTAACCCTTCACAGTAAAACAGGGTTTTTTGATCTCACAGATTACAGTGTCATCTCTCCCCATAGGAATACATTGCCTGCACCACAAAATTCAACCTGAAGCCTATATGGGTTATGAATGCCGTATGAACCTGTCTTCGGTACCAGTCCATCAGGACACTATGAGGTCTACCTGTGTTGATTCTAAGCTTCCTGGACCAACCGGAAGTGGTTAAAATGCCCCTAAAAGTGTTTACCCATACCCTGCCTGCAGTTTGATAGACATGGTGCATTCAACCCTGTGTAGATCAGTCAATTCTTAACGTAAAGACTTAAAACTCAGGATTCTGTAAGTGGCCATGTCAATCAAGACATGTGTTGATTTATAGCTTCCTGTGCCAACCGGAAGTGCCATAATTGGTGTCTCAGGGGCTGTTTCGAAGGGTTAAAAAAGTCAGATCTGTCCAAAACTTCATATATGTGATTAGGCAACCCCCATGAACTGTAAATCAGTCATTTTTCCAAAAAAAATTAAAAGGAAAAAAAAATCACACTAAAACACAACTTGGAAGGAGGGACGTATTGGGGTGCGTAGAGACAGACAGTGGCTGCAATAGTTAGCTTTGTAACCGTCGGACCTAGAGTTCCGAAACTTTAGAAACCTGTTCTAGACCTCCCGTCGATGGTGCGTGGTGAGTTACGTGGCTCTAGAAGGTTCTCGGACCGAGAAACAGCCTCGTACATTTGCATTAACTTCAATTCATTTTTGCATCACGAAAATGACGACATTTAGAAATGTCCCAGAGTCGCAAGACTAGGTGCATTGCGAACGTCTCGGCCCATATAGACAGACCCCAACGTTTCTGTCCGATAGCTCATTCAAGGACCCCGTAGCAAGTCATGGAAAATAGTGGATTTTCAGCACCAATTAGGGTTTTTCTCGGACACCAAATGACCTCTCGAGCCGAAACTTGGGATTCGGGGTCGCCTCAGCTAGGCCAACACATAACATAAGAAATGGACCCGCAGCTAGAACATAACTACGTGTTTTATGGTTTTTTTATGGTTTGAACCGAAGGCGTTGTGAATTTTGGGCCAGCTCTGAAGTATGTAATAGTTGGCTACTAAACGAGTTGGAAAAAGTGGGTTTGGTGTCAGTTTGTATCAGTTTGGTGGTCAGAATGATATCTAATTGACTGATGGACTCTTGTCCACTTGACTCTTGTACATTTGCAATATGATTCTATAGTGAAAAAACATCACCAAAAGCGACATTCTGAAATCAACCCAAACGAGCGATTGAGATGACCCAGAATCATTTCTGTCCGATAGCTTGTTCAAGGACCCCGTAGCAAGGCATGGAAATAAGTGGATTTTCAGCACCAATTAGGGTTTTTCTCGGACACCAAATGACCTATCGAGCCGAAACTCGGGATTCGGGGTCGCCTCACATAGGCCTTCGCATAATGTCTGAACTGGACCCGCAGCTAGAACGTAACTATGTGTTTTACCTTTTTATTATGTTTTCAACTGAAGGCGCTGTGAATTATGGGCCTGCTCTGACATATGTGATAGTTGGCTACTAAATGAGTAGGAAAAAGTGGGTTTGGTGTCAATTCATATCCATTTGGTGTCATAATGACATCTAATTGACTGATGGACACTGACTTGCTAGTTGACTTTTGTACATTTGCAATATGTTTAAACAGAGAGGGACCATCACCAAAATGGCATTCTGAAATCAACAAAAAAATGGCATCACCATAGTCTCCAGACTGTGCTGAGTTCAACGAGCTATCCCGCTTGACCGTAGCTCGCTCGGTCTAGGCGCAGCGACCATTAGAATAGTAGGCCCAAAATGAAGCCTGCACCACAATGTCATTTGCTTTTGGGTGACAGTGAGAGAACCGTTAGGGTGAGAAGAAAAATTCCACCACAGGAATGTTCCTAAGGTCCTCCCGATCTGAACAAGCCTAACCTTGACCGTGTGGCATTAACCCTTCACAGTAAAACAGGGTTTTTTGATCTCACAGATTACAGTGTCATCTCTCCCCATAGGAATACATAGCCTGCACCACAAAATTCAACCTGAAGCCTATATGGGTTATGAATGCCGTATGAACCTGTCTTCGGTACCAGTCCATCAGGCCACTATGAGGTCTACCTGTGTTGATTCTAAGCTTCCTGAACCAACCGGAAGTGGTTAAAATGCCCCTAAAAGTGTTTACCCAGACCCTGCCTGCAGTTTGATAGACATGGTGCATTCAACCCTGTGTAGATCAGTCAATTCTTAACGTAAAGACTTAAAACTCAGGATTCTGTAAGTGGCCATGTCAATCAAGACATGTGTTGATTTATAGCTTCCTGTGCCAACCGGAAGTGCCATAATTGGTGTCTCAGGGGCTGTTTCGAAGGGTTAAAAAAGTCAGATCTGTCCAAAACTTCATATATGTGATTAGGCAACCCCCATGAACTGTAAATCAGTCATTTTTCCAAAAAAAATTCAAAGGAAAAAAAAATCACACTAAAACACAACTTGGAAGGAGGGACGTATTGGGGTGCGTAGAGACACACAGTGGCTGCAATAGTTAGCTTTGTTGGAGCTAAAAAAGAACCGTCGGACCTAGAGTTCCGAAACTTTAGAAACCTGTTCTAGACCTCCCGTCGATGGTGCGTGGTGAGTTACGTGGCTCTAGAAGGTTCTCGGACCGAGAAACAGCCTCGTACATTTGCAATAACTTCAATTCATTTTTGCATCACGAAAATGACGACATTTAGAAATGTCCCAGAGTCGCAAGACTAGGTGCATTGCGAACGTCTCGGCCCATATAGACAGACCCCAACGTTTCTGTCCGATAGCTCATTCAAGGACCCCGTAGCAAGTCATGGAAAATAGTGGATTTTCAGCACCAATTAGGGTTTTTCTCGGACACCAAATGACCTCTCGAGCCGAAACTTGGGATTCGGGGTCGCCTCAGCTAGGCCAACACATAACATAAGAAATGGACCCGCAGCTAGAACATAACTACGTGTTTTATGGTTTTTTTATGGTTTGAACCGAAGGCGTTGTGAATTTTGGGCCAGCTCTGAAGTATGTAATAGTTGGCTACTAAACGAGTTGGAAAAAGTGGGTTTGGTGTCAGTTTGTATCAGTTTGGTGGTCAGAATGATATCTAATTGACTGATGGACTCTTGTCCACTTGACTCTTGTACATTTGCAATATGATTCTATAGTGAAAAAACATCACCAAAAGCGACATTCTGAAATCAACCCAAACGAGCGATTGAGATGACCCAGAATCATTTCTGTCCGATAGCTTGTTCAAGGACCCCGTAGCAAGGCATGGAAATAAGTGGATTTTCAGCACCAATTAGGGTTTTTCTCGGACACCAAATTACCTATCGAGCCGAAACTCGGGATTCGGGGTCGCCTCACATAGGCCTTCGCATAATGTCTGAACTGGACCCGCAGCTAGAACGTAACTATGTGTTTTACCTTTTTATTATGTTTTCAACTGAAGGCGCTGTGAATTATGGGCCTGCTCTGACATATGTGATAGTTGGCTACTAAATGAGTAGGAAAAAGTGGGTTTGGTGTCAATTCATATCCATTTGGTGTCATAATGACATCTAATTGACTGATGGACACTGACTTGCTAGTTGACTTTTGTACATTTGCAATATGTTTAAACAGAGAGGGACCATCACCAAAATGGCATTCTGAAATCAACAAAAAAATGGCATCACCATAGTCTCCAGACTGTGCTGAGTTCAACGAGCTATCCCGCTTGACCTTAGCTCGCTCGGTCTAGGCGCAGCGACCATTAGAATAGTAGGCCCAAAATGAAGCCTGCACCACAATGTAATTTGCTTTTGGGTGACAGTGAGAGAACCGTTAGGGTGAGAAGAAAAATTCTACCACAGGAATGTTCCTAAGGTCCTCCCGATCTGAACAAGCCTAACCTTGACCGTGTGGCATTAACCCTTCACAGTAAAACAGGGTTTTTTGATCTCACAGATTACAGTGTCATCTCTCCCCATAGGAATACATAGCCTGCACCACAAAATTCAACCTGAAGCCTATATGGGTTATGAATGCCGTATGAACCTGTCTTCGGTACCAGTCCATCAGGCCACTATGAGGTCTACCTGTGTTGATTCTAAGCTTCCTGAACCAACCGGAAGTGGTTAAAATGCCCCTAAAAGTGTTTACCCAGACCCTGCCTGCAGTTTGATAGACATGGTGCATTCAACCCTGTGTAGATCAGTCAATTCTTAACGTAAAGACTTAAAACTCAGGATTCTGTAAGTGGCCATGTCAATCAAGACATGTGTTGATTTATAGCTTCCTGTGCCAACCGGAAGTGCCATAATTGGTGTCTCAGGGGCTGTTTCGAAGGGTTAAAAAAGTCAGATCTGTCCAAAACTTCATATATGTGATTAGGCAACCCCCATGAACTGTAAATCAGTCATTTTTCCAAAAAAAATTCAAAGGAAAAAAAAATCACACTAAAACACAACTTGGAAGGAGGGACGTATTGGGGTGCGTAGAGACACACAGTGGCTGCAATAGTTAGCTTTGTTGGAGCTAAAAAAGAACCGTCGGACCTAGAGTTCCGAAACTTTAGAAACCTGTTCTAGACCTCCCGTCGATGGTGCGTGGTGAGTTACGTGGCTCTAGAAGGTTCTCGGACCGAGAAACAGCCTCGTACATTTGCAATAACTTCAATTCATTTTTGCATCACGAAAATGACGACATTTAGAAATGTCCCAGAGTCGCAAGACTAGGTGCATTGCGAACGTCTCGGCCCATATAGACAGACCCCAACGTTTCTGTCCGATAGCTCATTCAAGGACCCCGTAGCAAGTCATGGAAAATAGTGGATTTTCAGCACCAATTAGGGTTTTTCTCGGACACCAAATGACCTCTCGAGCCGAAACTTGGGATTCGGGGTCGCCTCAGCTAGGCCAACACATAACATAAGAAATGGACCCGCAGCTAGAACATAACTACGTGTTTTATGGTTTTTTTATGGTTTGAACCGAAGGCGTTGTGAATTTTGGGCCAGCTCTGAAGTATGTAATAGTTGGCTACTAAACGAGTTGGAAAAAGTGGGTTTGGTGTCAGTTTGTATCAGTTTGGTGGTCAGAATGATATCTAATTGACTGATGGACTCTTGTCCACTTGACTCTTGTACATTTGCAATATGATTCTATAGTGAAAAAACATCACCAAAAGCGACATTCTGAAATCAACCCAAACGAGCGATTGAGATGACCCAGAATCATTTCTGTCCGATAGCTTGTTCAAGGACCCCGTAGCAAGGCATGGAAATAAGTGGATTTTCAGCACCAATTAGGGTTTTTCTCGGACACCAAATTACCTATCGAGCCGAAACTCGGGATTCGGGGTCGCCTCACATAGGCCTTCGCATAATGTCTGAACTGGACCCGCAGCTAGAACGTAACTATGTGTTTTACCTTTTTATTATGTTTTCAACTGAAGGCGCTGTGAATTATGGGCCTGCTCTGACATATGTGATAGTTGGCTACTAAATGAGTAGGAAAAAGTGGGTTTGGTGTCAATTCATATCCATTTGGTGTCATAATGACATCTAATTGACTGATGGACACTGACTTGCTAGTTGACTTTTGTACATTTGCAATATGTTTAAACAGAGAGGGACCATCACCAAAATGGCATTCTGAAATCAACAAAAAAATGGCATCACCATAGTCTCCAGACTGTGCTGAGTTCAACGAGCTATCCCGCTTGACCGTAGCTCGCTCGGTCTAGGCGCAGCGACCATTAGAATAGTAGGCCCAAAATGAAGCCTGCACCACAATGTCATTTGCTTTTGGGTGACAGTGAGAGAACCGTTAGGGTGAGAAGAAAAATTCCACCACAGGAATGTTCCTAAGGTCCTCCCGATCTGAACAAGCCTAACCTTGACCGTGTGGCATTAACCCTTCACAGTAAAACAGGGTTTTTTGATCTCACAGATTACAGTGTCATCTCTCCCCATAGGAATACATTGCCTGCACCACAAAATTCAACCTGAAGCCTATATGGGTTATGAATGCTGTATGAACCTGTCTTCGGTACCAGTCCATCAGGCCACTATGAGGTCTACCTGTGTTGATTCTAAGCTTCCTGGACCAACCGGAAGTGGTTAAAATGCCCCTAAAAGTGTTTACCCAGACCCTGCCTGCAGTTTGATAGACATGGTGCATTCAACCCTGTGTAGATCAGTCAATTCTTAACGTAAAGACTTAAAACTCAGGATTCTGTAAGTGGCCATGTCAATCAAGACATGTGTTGATTTATAGCTTCCTGTGCCAACCGGAAGTGCCATAATTGGTGTCTCAGGGGCTGTTTCGAAGGGTTAAAAAAGTCAGATCTGTCCAAAACTTCATATATGTGATTAGGCAACCCCCATGAACTGTAAATCAGTCATTTTTCCAAAAAAAATTCAAAGGAAAAAAAAATCACACTAAAACACAACTTGGAAGGAGGGACGTATTGGGGTGCGTAGAGACACACAGTGGCTGCAATAGTTAGCTTTGTTGGAGCTAAAAAAGAACCGTCGGACCTAGAGTTCCGAAACTTTAGAAACCTGTTCTAGACCTCCCGTCGATGGTGCGTGGTGAGTTACGTGGCTCTAGAAGGTTCTCGGACCGAGAAACAGCCTCGTACATTTGCAATAACTTCAATTCATTTTTGCATCACGAAAATGACGACATTTAGAAATGTCCCAGAGTCGCAAGACTAGGTGCATTGCGAACGTCTCGGCCCATATAGACAGACCCCAACGTTTCTGTCCGATAGCTCATTCAAGGACCCCGTAGCAAGTCATGGAAAATAGTGGATTTTCAGCACCAATTAGGGTTTTTCTCGGACACCAAATGACCTATCGAGCCGAAACTCGGGATTCGGGGTCGCCTCACATAGGCCTTCGCATAATGTCTGAACTGGACCCGCAGCTAGAACGTAACTATGTGTTTTACCTTTTTATTATGTTTTCAACTGAAGGCGCTGTGAATTATGGGCCTGCTCTGACATATGTGATAGTTGGCTACTAAATGAGTAGGAAAAAGTGGGTTTGGTGTCAATTGATATCCGTTTGGTGTCATAATGACATCTAATTGACTGATGGACACTGACTTGCTAGTTGACTTTTGTACATTTGCAATATGTTTAAACGGAGAGGGACCATCACCAAAATGGCATTCTGAAATCAGCAAAAAAATGGCATCACCATAGTCTCCAGACTGTGCTGAGTATAACGAGCTATCCCGCTTGACCGTAGCTCGCTCGGTCTAGGCGCAGCCACCATTAGAATAGTAGGCCCAAAATGAAGCCTGCACCACAATGTCATTTGCTTTTGGGTGACAGTGAGAGAACCGTTAGGGTGAGAAGAACAATTCCACCATAGGAATGTTCCTAAGGTCCTCCCGATCTGAACAAGCCTAACCTTGACCGTGTGGCATTAACCCTTCACAGTAAAACAGGGTTTTTTGATCTCACAGATTACAGTGTCATCTCTCCCCATAGGAATACATTGCCTGCACCACAAAATTCAACCTGAAGCCTATATGGGTTATGAATGCCGTATGAACCTGTCTTCGGTACCAGTCCATCAGGACACTATGAGGTCTACCTGTGTTGATTCTAAGCTTCCTGGACCAACCGGAAGTGGTTAAAATGCCCCTAAAAGTGTTTACCCATACCCTGCCTGCAGTTTGATAGACATGGTGCATTCAACCCTGTGTAGATCAGTCAATTCTTAACGTAAAGACTTAAAACTCAGGATTCTGTAAGTGGCCATGTCAATCAAGACATGTGTTGATTTATAGCTTCCTGTGCCAACCGGAAGTGCCATAATTGGTGTCTCAGGGGCTGTTTCGAAGGGTTAAAAAAGTCAGATCTGTCCAAAACTTCATATATGTGATTAGGCAACCCCCATGAACTGTAAATCAGTCATTTTTCCAAAAAAAATTAAAAGGAAAAAAAAATCACACTAAAACACAACTTGGAAGGAGGGACGTATTGGGGTGCGTAGAGACAGACAGTGGCTGCAATAGTTAGCTTTGTTGGAGCTAAAAAAGAACCGTCGGACCTAGAGTTCCGAAACTTTAGAAACCTGTTCTAGACCTCCCGTCGATGGTGCGTGGTGAGTTACGTGGCTCTAGAAGGTTCTCGGACCGAGAAACAGCCTCGTACATTTGCATTAACTTCAATTCATTTTTGCATCACGAAAATGACGACATTTAGAAATGTCCCAGAGTCGCAAGACTAGGTGCATTGCGAACGTCTCGGCCCATATAGACAGACCCCAACGTTTCTGTCCGATAGCTCATTCAAGGACCCCGTAGCAAGTCATGGAAAATAGTGGATTTTCAGCACCAATTAGGGTTTTTCTCGGACACCAAATGACCTCTCGAGCCGAAACTTGGGATTCGGGGTCGCCTCAGCTAGGCCAACACATAACATAAGAAATGGACCCGCAGCTAGAACATAACTACGTGTTTTATGGTTTTTTTATGGTTTGAACCGAAGGCGTTGTGAATTTTGGGCCAGCTCTGAAGTATGTAATAGTTGGCTACTAAACGAGTTGGAAAAAGTGGGTTTGGTGTCAGTTTGTATCAGTTTGGTGGTCAGAATGATATCTAATTGACTGATGGACTCTTGTCCACTTGACTCTTGTACATTTGCAATATGATTCTATAGTGAAAAAACATCACCAAAAGCGACATTCTGAAATCAACCCAAACGAGCGATTGAGATGACCCAGAATCATTTCTGTCCGATAGCTTGTTCAAGGACCCCGTAGCAAGGCATGGAAATAAGTGGATTTTCAGCACCAATTAGGGTTTTTCTCGGACACCAAATTACCTATCGAGCCGAAACTCGGGATTCGGGGTCGCCTCACATAGGCCTTCGCATAATGTCTGAACTGGACCCGCAGCTAGAACGTAACTATGTGTTTTACCTTTTTATTATGTTTTCAACTGAAGGCGCTGTGAATTATGGGCCTGCTCTGACATATGTGATAGTTGGCTACTAAATGAGTAGGAAAAAGTGGGTTTGGTGTCAATTCATATCCATTTGGTGTCATAATGACATCTAATTGACTGATGGACACTGACTTGCTAGTTGACTTTTGTACATTTGCAATATGTTTAAACAGAGAGGGACCATCACCAAAATGGCATTCTGAAATCAACAAAAAAATGGCATCACCATAGTCTCCAGACTGTGCTGAGTTCAACGAGCTATCCCGCTTGACCGTAGCTCGCTCGGTCTAGGCGCAGCGACCATTAGAATAGTAGGCCCAAAATGAAGCCTGCACCACAATGTCATTTGCTTTTGGGTGACAGTGAGAGAACCGTTAGGGTGAAAAGAAAAATTCCACCACAGGAATGTTCCTAAGGTCCTCCCGATCTGAACAAGCCTAACCTTGACCGTGTGGCATTAACCCTTCACAGTAAAACAGGGTTTTTTGATCTCACAGATTACAGTGTCATCTCTCCCCATAGGAATACATAGCCTGCACCACAAAATTCAACCTGAAGCCTATATGGGTTATGAATGCCGTATGAACCTGTCTTCGGTACCAGTCCATCAGGCCACTATGAGGTCTACCTGTGTTGATTCTAAGCTTCCTGGACCAACCGGAAGTGGTTAAAATGCCCCTAAAAGTGTTTACCCAGACCCTGCCTGCAGTTTGATAGACATGGTGCATTCAACCCTGTGTAGATCAGTCAATTCTTAACGTAAAGACTTAAAACTCAGGATTCTGTAAGTGGCCATGTCAATCAAGACATGTGTTGATTTATAGCTTCCTGTGCCAACCGGAAGTGCCATAATTGGTGTCTCAGGGGCTGTTTCGAAGGGTTAAAAAAGTCAGATCTGTCCAAAACTTCATATATGTGATTAGGCAAGCCCCATGAACTGTAAATCAGTCATTTTTCCAAAAAAAATTCAAAGGAAAAAAAAATCACACTAAAACACAACTTGGAAGGAGGGACGTATTGGGGTGCGTAGAGACACACAGTGGCTGCAATAGTTAGCTTTGTTGGAGCTAAAAAAGAACCGTCGGACCTAGAGTTCCGAAACTTTAGAAACCTGTTCTAGACCTCCCGTCGATGGTGCGTGGTGAGTTACGTGGCTCTAGAAGGTTCTCGGACCGAGAAACAGCCTCGTACATTTGCAATAACTTCAATTCATTTTTGCATCACGAAAATGACGACATTTAGAAATGTCCCAGAGTCGCAAGACTAGGTGCATTGCGAACGTCTCGGCCCATATAGACAGACCCCAACGTTTCTGTCCGATAGCTCATTCAAGGACCCCGTAGCAAGTCATGGAAAATAGTGGATTTTCAGCACCAATTAGGGTTTTTCTCGGACACCAAATGACCTATCGAGCCGAAACTCGGGATTCGGGGTCGCCTCACATAGGCCTTCGCATAATGTCTGAACTGGACCCGCAGCTAGAACGTAACTATGTGTTTTACCTTTTTATTATGTTTTCAACTGAAGGCGCTGTGAATTATGGGCCTGCTCTGACATATGTGATAGTTGGCTACTAAATGAGTAGGAAAAAGTGGGTTTGGTGTCAATTGATATCCGTTTGGTGTCATAATGACATCTAATTGACTGATGGACACTGACTTGCTAGTTGACTTTTGTACATTTGCAATATGTTTAAACGGAGAGGGACCATCACCAAAATGGCATTCTGAAATCAACAAAAAAATGGCATCACCATAGTCTCCAGACTGTGCTGAGTATAACGAGCTATCCCGCTTGACCGTAGCTCGCTCGGTCTAGGCGCAGCCACCATTAGAATAGTAGGCCCAAAATGAAGCCTGCACCACAATGTCATTTGCTTTTGGGTGACAGTGAGAGAACCGTTAGGGTGAGAAGAACAATTCCACCATAGGAATGTTCCTAAGGTCCTCCCGATCTGAACAAGCCTAACCTTGACCGTGTGGCATTAACCCTTCACAGTAAAACAGGGTTTTTTGATCTCACAGATTACAGTGTCATCTCTCCCCATAGGAATACATTGCCTGCACCACAAAATTCAACCTGAAGCCTATATGGGTTATGAATGCCGTATGAACCTGTCTTCGGTACCAGTCCATCAGGCCACTATGAGGTCTACCTGTGTTGATTCTAAGCTTCCTGGACCAACCGGAAGTGGTTAAAATGCCCCTAAAAGTGTTTACCCAGACCCTGCCTGCAGTTTGATAGACATGGTGCATTCAACCCTGTGTAGATCAGTCAATTCTTAACGTAAAGACTTAAAACTCAGGATTCTGTAAGTGGCCATGTCAATCAAGACATGTGTTGATTTATAGCTTCCTGTGCCAACCGGAAGTGCCATAATTGGTGTCTCAGGGGCTGTTTCGAAGGGTTAAAAAAGTCAGATCTGTCCAAAACTTCATATATGTGATTAGGCAAGCCCCATGAACTGTAAATCAGTCATTTTTCCAAAAAAAATTCAAAGGAAAAAAAAATCACACTAAAACACAACTTGGAAGGAGGGACGTATTGGGGTGCGTAGAGACACACAGTGGCTGCAATAGTTAGCTTTGTTGGAGCTAAAAAAGAACCGTCGGACCTAGAGTTCCGAAACTTTAGAAACCTGTTCTAGACCTCCCGTCGATGGTGCGTGGTGAGTTACGTGGCTCTAGAAGGTTCTCGGACCGAGAAACAGCCTCGTACATTTGCAATAACTTCAATTCATTTTTGCATCACGAAAATGACAACATTTAGAAATGTCCCAGAGTCGCAAGACTAGGTGCATTGCGAACGTCTCGGCCCATATAGACAGACCCCAACGTTTCTGTCCGATAGCTCATTCAAGGACCCCGTAGCAAGTCATGGAAAATAGTGGATTTTCAGCACCAATTAGGGTTTTTCTCGGACACCAAATGACCTATCGAGCCGAAACTCGGGATTCGGGGTCGCCTCACATAGGCCTTCGCATAATGTCTGAACTGGACCCGCAGCTAGAACGTAACTATGTGTTTTACCTTTTTATTATGTTTTCAACTGAAGGCGCTGTGAATTATGGGCCTGCTCTGACATATGTGATAGTTGGCTACTAAATGAGTAGGAAAAAGTGGGTTTGGTGTCAATTGATATCCGTTTGGTGTCATAATGACATCTAATTGACTGATGGACACTGACTTGCTAGTTGACTTTTGTACATTTGCAATATGTTTAAACGGAGAGGGACCATCACCAAAATGGCATTCTGAAATCAACAAAAAAATGGCATCACCATAGTCTCCAGACTGTGCTGAGTATAACGAGCTATCCCGCTTGACCGTAGCTCGCTCGGTCTAGGCGCAGCCACCATTAGAATAGTAGGCCCAAAATGAAGCCTGCACCACAATGTCATTTGCTTTTGGGTGACAGTGAGAGAACCGTTAGGGTGAGAAGAACAATTCCACCATAGGAATGTTCCTAAGGTCCTCCCGATCTGAACAAGCCTAACCTTGACCGTGTGGCATTAACCCTTCACAGTAAAACAGGGTTTTTTGATCTCACAGATTACAGTGTCATCTCTCCCCATAGGAATACATTGCCTGCACCACAAAATTCAACCTGAAGCCTATATGGGTTATGAATGCCGTATGAACCTGTCTTCGGTACCAGTCCATCAGGCCACTATGAGGTCTACCTGTGTTGATTCTAAGCTTCCTGGACCAACCGGAAGTGGTTAAAATGCCCCTAAAAGTGTTTACCCAGACCCTGCCTGCAGTTTGATAGACATGGTGCATTCAACCCTGTGTAGATCAGTCAATTCTTAACGTAAAGACTTAAAACTCAGGATTCTGTAAGTGGCCATGTCAATCAAGACATGTGTTGATTTATAGCTTCCTGTGCCAACCGGAAGTGCCATAATTGGTGTCTCAGGGGCTGTTTCGAAGGGTTAAAAAAGTCAGATCTGTCCAAAACTTCATATATGTGATTAGGCAACCCCCATGAACTGTAAATCAGTCATTTTTCCAAAAAAAATTCAAAGGAAAAAAAAATCACACTAAAACACAACTTGGAAGGAGGGACGTATTGGGGTGCGTAGAGACACACAGTGGCTGCAATAGTTAGCTTTGTTGGAGCTAAAAAAGAACCGTCGGACCTAGAGTTCCGAAACTTTAGAAACCTGTTCTAGACCTCCCGTCGATGGTGCGTGGTGAGTTACGTGGCTCTAGAAGGTTCTCGGACCGAGAAACAGCCTCGTACATTTGCAATAACTTCAATTCATTTTTGCATCACGAAAATGACGACATTTAGAAATGTCCCAGAGTCGCAAGACTAGGTGCATTGCGAACGTCTCGGCCCATATAGACAGACCCCAACGTTTCTGTCCGATAGCTCATTCAAGGACCCCGTAGCAAGTCATGGAAAATAGTGGATTTTCAGCACCAATTAGGGTTTTTCTCGGACACCAAATGACCTATCGAGCCGAAACTCGGGATTCGGGGTCGCCTCACATAGGCCTTCGCATAATGTCTGAACTGGACCCGCAGCTAGAACGTAACTATGTGTTTTACCTTTTTATTATGTTTTCAACTGAAGGCGCTGTGAATTATGGGCCTGCTCTGACATATGTGATAGTTGGCTACTAAATGAGTAGGAAAAAGTGGGTTTGGTGTCAATTGATATCCGTTTGGTGTCATAATGACATCTAATTGACTGATGGACACTGACTTGCTAGTTGACTTTTGTACATTTGCAATATGTTTAAACGGAGAGGGACCATCACCAAAATGGCATTCTGAAATCAACAAAAAAATGGCATCACCATAGTCTCCAGACTGTGCTGAGTATAACGAGCTATCCCGCTTGACCGTAGCTCGCTCGGTCTAGGCGCAGCCACCATTAGAATAGTAGGCCCAAAATGAAGCCTGCACCACAATGTCATTTGCTTTTGGGTGACAGTGAGAGAACCGTTAGGGTGAGAAGAACAATTCCACCATAGGAATGTTCCTAAGGTCCTCCCGATCTGAACAAGCCTAACCTTGACCGTGTGGCATTAACCCTTCACAGTAAAACAGGGTTTTTTGATCTCACAGATTACAGTGTCATCTCTCCCCCATAGGAATACATTGCCTGCACCACAAAATTCAACCTGAAGCCTATATGGGTTATGAATGCCGTATGAACCTGTCTTCGGTACCAGTCCATCAGGACACTATGAGGTCTACCTGTGTTGATTCTAAGCTTCCTGGACCAACCGGAAGTGGTTAAAATGCCCCTAAAAGTGTTTACCCATACCCTGCCTGCAGTTTGATAGACATGGTGCATTCAACCCTGTGTAGATCAGTCAATTCTTAACGTAAAGACTTAAAACTCAGGATTCTGTAAGTGGCCATGTCAATCAAGACATGTGTTGATTTATAGCTTCCTGTGCCAACCGGAAGTGCCATAATTGGTGTCTCAGGGGCTGTTTCGAAGGGTTAAAAAAGTCAGATCTGTCCAAAACTTCATATATGTGATTAGGCAACCCCCATGAACTGTAAATCAGTCATTTTTCCAAAAAAAATTAAAAGGAAAAAAAAATCACACTAAAACACAACTTGGAAGGAGGGACGTATTGGGGTGCGTAGAGACAGACAGTGGCTGCAATAGTTAGCTTTGTTGGAGCTAAAAAAGAACCGTCGGACCTAGAGTTCCGAAACTTTAGAAACCTGTTCTAGACCTCCCGTCGATGGTGCGTGGTGAGTTACGTGGCTCTAGAAGGTTCTCGGACCGAGAAACAGCCTCGTACATTTGCATTAACTTCAATTCATTTTTGCATCACGAAAATGACGACATTTAGAAATGTCCCAGAGTCGCAAGACTAGGTGCATTGCGAACGTCTCGGCCCATATAGACAGACCCCAACGTTTCTGTCCGATAGCTCATTCAAGGACCCCGTAGCAAGTCATGGAAAATAGTGGATTTTCAGCACCAATTAGGGTTTTTCTCGGACACCAAATGACCTCTCGAGCCGAAACTTGGGATTCGGGGTCGCCTCAGCTAGGCCAACACATAACATAAGAAATGGACCCGCAGCTAGAACGTAACTACGTGTTTTATGGTTTTTTTATGGTTTGAACCGAAGGCGTTGTGAATTTTGGGCCAGCTCTGAAGTATGTAATAGTTGGCTACTAAACGAGTTGGAAAAAGTGGGTTTGGTGTCAGTTTGTATCAGTTTGGTGGTCAGAATGATATCTAATTGACTGATGGACTCTTGTCCACTTGACTCTTGTACATTTGCAATATGATTCTATAGTGAAAAAACATCACCAAAAGCGACATTCTGAAATCAACCCAAACGAGCGATTGAGATGACCCAGAATCATTTCTGTCCGATAGCTTGTTCAAGGACCCCGTAGCAAGGCATGGAAATAAGTGGATTTTCAGCACCAATTAGGGTTTTTCTCGGACACCAAATTACCTATCGAGCCGAAACTCGGGATTCGGGGTCGCCTCACATAGGCCTTCGCATAATGTCTGAACTGGACCCGCAGCTAGAACGTAACTATGTGTTTTACCTTTTTATTATGTTTTCAACTGAAGGCGCTGTGAATTATGGGCCTGCTCTGACATATGTGATAGTTGGCTACTAAATGAGTAGGAAAAAGTGGGTTTGGTGTCAATTCATATCCATTTGGTGTCATAATGACATCTAATTGACTGATGGACACTGACTTGCTAGTTGACTTTTGTACATTTGCAATATGTTTAAACAGAGAGGGACCATCACCAAAATGGCATTCTGAAATCAACAAAAAAATGGCATCACCATAGTCTCCAGACTGTGCTGAGTTCAACGAGCTATCCCGCTTGACCTTAGCTCGCTCGGTCTAGGCGCAGCGACCATTAGAATAGTAGGCCCAAAATGAAGCCTGCACCACAATGTAATTTGCTTTTGGGTGACAGTGAGAGAACCGTTAGGGTGAGAAGAAAAATTCTACCACAGGAATGTTCCTAAGGTCCTCCCGATCTGAACAAGCCTAACCTTGACCGTGTGGCATTAACCCTTCACAGTAAAACAGGGTTTTTTGATCTCACAGATTACAGTGTCATCTCTCCCCATAGGAATACATAGCCTGCACCACAAAATTCAACCTGAAGCCTATATGGGTTATGAATGCCGTATGAACCTGTCTTCGGTACCAGTCCATCAGGCCACTATGAGGTCTACCTGTGTTGATTCTAAGACCCCAACGTTTCTGTCCGATAGCTCATTCAAGGACCCCGTAGCAAGTCATGGAAAATAGTGGATTTTCAGCACCAATTAGGGTTTTTCTCGGACACCAAATGACCTATCGAGCCGAAACTTGGGATTCGGGGTCGCCTCAGCTAGGCCAACACATAACATAAGAAATGGACCCGCAGCTAGAACGTAACTACGTGTTTTATGGTTTTTTTATGGTTTGAACCGAAGGCGTTGTGAATTTTGGGCCAGCTCTGAAGTATGTAATAGTTGGCTACTAAACGAGTTGGAAAAAGTGGGTTTGGTGTCAGTTTGTATCAGTTTGGTGGTCAGAATGATATCTAATTGACTGATGGACTCTTGTCCACTTGACTCTTGTACATTTGCAATATGATTCTATAGTGAAAAAACATCACCAAAAGCGACATTCTGAAATCAACCCAAACGAGCGATTGAGATGACCCAGAATCATTTCTGTCCGATAGCTTGTTCAAGGACCCCGTAGCAAGGCATGGAAATAAGTGGATTTTCAGCACCAATTAGGGTTTTTCTCGGACACCAAATGACCTATCGAGCCGAAACTCGGGATTCGGGGTCGCCTCACATAGGCCTTCGCATAATGTCTGAACTGGACCCGCAGCTAGAACGTAACTATGTGTTTTACCTTTTTATTATGTTTTCAACTGAAGGCGCTGTGAATTATGGGCCTGCTCTGACATATGTGATAGTTGGCTACTAAATGAGTAGGAAAAAGTGGGTTTGGTGTCAATTGATATCCGTTTGGTGTCATAATGACATCTAATTGACTGATGGACACTGACTTGCTAGTTGACTTTTGTACATTTGCAATATGTTTAAACGGAGAGGGACCATCACCAAAATGGCATTCTGAAATCAACAAAAAAATGGCATCACCATAGTCTCCAGACTGTGCTGAGTATAACGAGCTATCCCGCTTGACCGTAGCTCGCTCGGTCTAGGCGCAGCCACCATTAGAATAGTAGGCCCAAAATGAAGCCTGCACCACAATGTCATTTGCTTTTGGGTGACAGTGAGAGAACCGTTAGGGTGAGAAGAAAAATTCCACCATAGGAATGTTCCTAAGGTCCTCCCGATCTGAACAAGCCTAACCTTGACCGTGTGGCATTAACCCTTCACAGTAAAACAGGGTTTTTTGATCTCACAGATTACAGTGTCATCTCTCCCCATAGGAATACATTGCCTGCACCACAAAATTCAACCTGAAGCCTATATGGGTTATGAATGCCGTATGAACCTGTCTTCGGTACCAGTCCATCAGGCCACTATGAGGTCTACCTGTGTTGATTCTAAGCTTCCTGAACCAACCGGAAGTGGTTAAAATGCCCCTAAAAGTGTTTACCCAGACCCTGCCTGCAGTTTGATAGACATGGTGCATTCAACTCTGTGTAGATCAGTCAATTCTTAACGTAAAGACTTAAAACTCAGGATTCTGTAAGTGGCCATGTCAATCAAGACATGTGTTGATTTATAGCTTCCTGTGCCAACCGGAAGTGCCATAATTGGTGTCTCAGGGGCTGTTTCGAAGGGTTAAAAAAGTCAGATCTGTCCAAAACTTCATATATGTGATTAGGCAACCCCCATGAACTGTAAATCAGTCATTTTTCCAAAAAAAATTAAAAGGAAAAAAAAATCACACTAAAACACAACTTGGAAGGAGGGACGTATTGGGGTGCGTAGAGACAGACAGTGGCTGCAATAGTTAGCTTTGTTGGAGCTAAAAAAGAACCGTCGGACCTAGAGTTCCGAAACTTTAGAAACCTGTTCTAGACCTCCCGTCGATGGTGCGTGGTGAGTTACGTGGCTCTAGAAGGTTCTCGGACCGAGAAACAGCCTCGTACATTTGCATTAACTTCAATTCATTTTTGCATCACGAAAATGACGACATTTAGAAATGTCCCAGAGTCGCAAGACTAGGTGCATTGCGAACGTCTCGGCCCATATAGACAGACCCCAACGTTTCTGTCCGATAGCTCATTCAAGGACCCCGTAGCAAGTCATGGAAAATAGTGGATTTTCAGCACCAATTAGGGTTTTTCTCGGACACCAAATGACCTCTCGAGCCGAAACTTGGGATTCGGGGTCGCCTCAGCTAGGCCAACACATAACATAAGAAATGGACCCGCAGCTAGAACGTAACTACGTGTTTTATGGTTTTTTTATGGTTTGAACCGAAGGCGTTGTGAATTTTGGGCCAGCTCTGAAGTATGTAATAGTTGGCTACTAAACGAGTTGGAAAAAGTGGGTTTGGTGTCAGTTTGTATCAGTTTGGTGGTCAGAATGATATCTAATTGACTGATGGACTCTTGTCCACTTGACTCTTGTACATTTGCAATATGATTCTATAGTGAAAAAACATCACCAAAAGCGACATTCTGAAATCAACCCAAACGAGCGATTGAGATGACCCAGAATCATTTCTGTCCGATAGCTTGTTCAAGGACCCCGTAGCAAGGCATGGAAATAAGTGGATTTTCAGCACCAATTAGGGTTTTTCTCGGACACCAAATTACCTATCGAGCCGAAACTCGGGATTCGGGGTCGCCTCACATAGGCCTTCGCATAATGTCTGAACTGGACCCGCAGCTAGAACGTAACTATGTGTTTTACCTTTTTATTATGTTTTCAACTGAAGGCGCTGTGAATTATGGGCCTGCTCTGACATATGTGATAGTTGGCTACTAAATGAGTAGGAAAAAGTGGGTTTGGTGTCAATTCATATCCATTTGGTGTCATAATGACATCTAATTGACTGATGGACACTGACTTGCTAGTTGACTTTTGTACATTTGCAATATGTTTAAACAGAGAGGGACCATCACCAAAATGGCATTCTGAAATCAACAAAAAAATGGCATCACCATAGTCTCCAGACTGTGCTGAGTTCAACGAGCTATCCCGCTTGACCTTAGCTCGCTCGGTCTAGGCGCAGCGACCATTAGAATAGTAGGCCCAAAATGAAGCCTGCACCACAATGTAATTTGCTTTTGGGTGACAGTGAGAGAACCGTTAGGGTGAGAAGAAAAATTCTACCACAGGAATGTTCCTAAGGTCCTCCCGATCTGAACAAGCCTAACCTTGACCGTGTGGCATTAACCCTTCACAGTAAAACAGGGTTTTTTGATCTCACAGATTACAGTGTCATCTCTCCCCATAGGAATACATAGCCTGCACCACAAAATTCAACCTGAAGCCTATATGGGTTATGAATGCCGTATGAACCTGTCTTCGGTACCAGTCCATCAGGCCACTATGAGGTCTACCTGTGTTGATTCTAAGACCCCAACGTTTCTGTCCGATAGCTCATTCAAGGACCCCGTAGCAAGTCATGGAAAATAGTGGATTTTCAGCACCAATTAGGGTTTTTCTCGGACACCAAATGACCTATCGAGCCGAAACTTGGGATTCGGGGTCGCCTCAGCTAGGCCAACACATAACATAAGAAATGGACCCGCAGCTAGAACGTAACTACGTGTTTTATGGTTTTTTTATGGTTTGAACCGAAGGCGTTGTGAATTTTGGGCCAGCTCTGAAGTATGTAATAGTTGGCTACTAAACGAGTTGGAAAAAGTGGGTTTGGTGTCAGTTTGTATCAGTTTGGTGGTCAGAATGATATCTAATTGACTGATGGACTCTTGTCCACTTGACTCTTGTACATTTGCAATATGATTCTATAGTGAAAAAACATCACCAAAAGCGACATTCTGAAATCAACCCAAACGAGCGATTGAGATGACCCAGAATCATTTCTGTCCGATAGCTTGTTCAAGGACCCCGTAGCAAGGCATGGAAATAAGTGGATTTTCAGCACCAATTAGGGTTTTTCTCGGACACCAAATGACCTATCGAGCCGAAACTCGGGATTCGGGGTCGCCTCACATAGGCCTTCGCATAATGTCTGAACTGGACCCGCAGCTAGAACGTAACTATGTGTTTTACCTTTTTATTATGTTTTCAACTGAAGGCGCTGTGAATTATGGGCCTGCTCTGACATATGTGATAGTTGGCTACTAAATGAGTAGGAAAAAGTGGGTTTGGTGTCAATTGATATCCGTTTGGTGTCATAATGACATCTAATTGACTGATGGACACTGACTTGCTAGTTGACTTTTGTACATTTGCAATATGTTTAAACGGAGAGGGACCATCACCAAAATGGCATTCTGAAATCAACAAAAAAATGGCATCACCATAGTCTCCAGACTGTGCTGAGTATAACGAGCTATCCCGCTTGACCGTAGCTCGCTCGGTCTAGGCGCAGCCACCATTAGAATAGTAGGCCCAAAATGAAGCCTGCACCACAATGTCATTTGCTTTTGGGTGACAGTGAGAGAACCGTTAGGGTGAGAAGAAAAATTCCACCATAGGAATGTTCCTAAGGTCCTCCCGATCTGAACAAGCCTAACCTTGACCGTGTGGCATTAACCCTTCACAGTAAAACAGGGTTTTTTGATCTCACAGATTACAGTGTCATCTCTCCCCATAGGAATACATTGCCTGCACCACAAAATTCAACCTGAAGCCTATATGGGTTATGAATGCCGTATGAACCTGTCTTCGGTACCAGTCCATCAGGCCACTATGAGGTCTACCTGTGTTGATTCTAAGCTTCCTGAACCAACCGGAAGTGGTTAAAATGCCCCTAAAAGTGTTTACCCAGACCCTGCCTGCAGTTTGATAGACATGGTGCATTCAACTCTGTGTAGATCAGTCAATTCTTAACGTAAAGACTTAAAACTCAGGATTCTGTAAGTGGCCATGTCAATCAAGACATGTGTTGATTTATAGCTTCCTGTGCCAACCGGAAGTGCCATAATTGGTGTCTCAGGGGCTGTTTCGAAGGGTTAAAAAAGTCAGATCTGTCCAAAACTTCATATATGTGATTAGGCAACCCCCATGAACTGTAAATCAGTCATTTTTCCAAAAAAAATTCAAAGGAAAAAAAAATCACACTAAAACACAACTTGGAAGGAGGGACGTATTGGGGTGCGTAGAGACAGACAGTGGCTGCAATAGTTAGCTTTGTTGGAGCTAAAAAAGAACCGTCGGACCTAGAGTTCCGAAACTTTAGAAACCTGTTCTAGACCTCCCGTCGATGGTGCGTGGTGAGTTACGTGGCTCTAGAAGGTTCTCGGACCGAGAAACAGCCTCGTACATTTGCATTAACTTCAATTCATTTTTGCATCACGAAAATGACGACATTTAGAAATGTCCCAGAGTCGCAAGACTAGGTGCATTGCGAACGTCTCGGCCCATATAGACAGACCCCAACGTTTCTGTCCGATAGCTCATTCAAGGACCCCGTAGCAAGTCATGGAAAATAGTGGATTTTCAGCACCAATTAGGGTTTTTTCTCGGACACCAAATGACCTATCGAGCCGAAACTTGGGATTCGGGGTCGCCTCAGCTAGGCCAACACATAACATAAGAAATGGACCCGCAGCTAGAATGTAACTACGTGTTTTATGGTTTTTTTATGGTTTGAACCGAAGGCGTTGTGAATTTTGGGCCAGCTCTGAAGTATGTAATAGTTGGCTACTAAACGAGTTGGAAAAAGTGGGTTTGGTGTCAGTTTGTATCAGTTTGGTGGTCAGAATGATATCTAATTGACTGATGGACTCTTGTCCACTTGACTCTTGTACATTTGCAATATGATTCTATAGTGAAAAAACATCACCAAAAGCGACATTCTGAAATCAACCCAAACGAGCGATTGAGATGACCCAGAATCATTTCTGTCCGATAGCTTGTTCAAGGACCCCGTAGCAAGGCATGGAAATAAGTGGATTTTCAGCACCAATTAGGGTTTTTCTCGGACACCAAATTACCTATCGAGCCGAAACTCGGGATTCGGGGTCGCCTCACATAGGCCTTCGCATAATGTCTGAACTGGACCCGCAGCTAGAACGTAACTATGTGTTTTACCTTTTATTATGTTTTCAACTGAAGGCGCTGTGAATTATGGGCCTGCTCTGACATATGTGATAGTTGGCTACTAAATGAGTAGGAAAAAGTGGGTTTGGTGTCAATTCATATCCATTTGGTGTCATAATGACATCTAATTGACTGATGGACACTGACTTGCTAGTTGACTTTTGTACATTTGCAATATGTTTAAACAGAGAGGGACCATCACCAAAATGGCATTCTGAAATCAACAAAAAAATGGCATCACCATAGTCTCCAGACTGTGCTGAGTTCAACGAGCTATCCCGCTTGACCTTAGCTCGCTCGGTCTAGGCGCAGCGACCATTAGAATAGTAGGCCCAAATGAAGCCTGCACCACAATGTAATTTGCTTTTGGGTGACAGTGAGAGAACCGTTAGGGTGAGAAGAAAAATTCCACCACAGGAATGTTCCTAAGGTCCTCCCGATCTGAACAAGCCTAACCTTGACCGTGTGGCATTAACCCTTCACAGTAAAACAGGGTTTTTTGATCTCACAGATTACAGTGTCATCTCTCCCCATAGGAATACATAGCCTGCACCACAAAATTCAACCTGAAGCCTATATGGGTTATGAATGCCGTATGAACCTGTCTTCGGTACCAGTCCATCAGGCCACTATGAGGTCTACCTGTGTTGATTCTAAGACCCCAACGTTTCTGTCCGATAGCTCATTCAAGGACCCCGTAGCAAGTCATGGAAAATAGTGGATTTTCAGCACCAATTAGGGTTTTTCTCGGACACCAAATGACCTATCGAGCCGAAACTTGGGATTCGGGGTCGCCTCAGCTAGGCCAACACATAACATAAGAAATGGACCCGCAGCTAGAATGTAACTACGTGTTTTATGGTTTTTTTATGGTTTGAACCGAAGGCGTTGTGAATTTTGGGCCAGCTCTGAAGTATGTAATAGTTGGCTACTAAACGAGTTGGAAAAAGTGGGTTTGGTGTCAGTTTGTATCAGTTTGGTGGTCAGAATGATATCTAATTGACTGATGGACTCTTGTCCACTTGACTCTTGTACATTTGCAATATGATTCTATAGTGAAAAAACATCACCAAAAGCGACATTCTGAAATCAACCCAAACGAGCGATTGAGATGACCCAGAATCATTTCTGTCCGATAGCTTGTTCAAGGACCCCGTAGCAAGGCATGGAAATAAGTGGATTTTCAGCACCAATTAGGGTTTTTCTCGGACACCAAATTACCTATCGAGCCGAAACTCGGGATTCGGGGTCGCCTCACATAGGCCTTCGCATAATGTCTGAACTGGACCCGCAGCTAGAACGTAACTATGTGTTTTACCTTTTTATTATGTTTTCAACTGAAGGCGCTGTGAATTATGGGCCTGCTCTGACATATGTGATAGTTGGCTACTAAATGAGTAGGAAAAAGTGGGTTTGGTGTCAATTCATATCCATTTGGTGTCATAATGACATCTAATTGACTGATGGACACTGACTTGCTAGTTGACTTTTGTACATTTGCAATATGTTTAAACAGAGAGGGACCATCACCAAAATGGCATTCTGAAATCAACAAAAAAATGGCATCACCATAGTCTCCAGACTGTGCTGAGTTTCAACGAGCTATCCCGCTTGACCTTAGCTCGCTCGGTCTAGGCGCAGCGACCATTAGAATAGTAGGCCCAAAATGAAGCCTGCACCACAATGTAATTTGCTTTTGGGTGACAGTGAGAGAACCGTTAGGGTGAGAAGAAAAATTCCACCACAGGAATGTTCCTAAGGTCCTCCCGATCTGAACAAGCCTAACCTTGACCGTGTGGCATTAACCCTTCACAGTAAAACAGGGTTTTTTGATCTCACAGATTACAGTGTCATCTCTCCCCATAGGAATACATAGCCTGCACCACAAAATTCAACCTGAAGCCTATATGGGTTATGAATGCCGTATGAACCTGTCTTCGGTACCAGTCCATCAGGCCACTATGAGGTCTACCTGTGTTGATTCTAAGACCCCAACGTTTCTGTCCGATAGCTCATTCAAGGACCCCGTAGCAAGTCATGGAAAATAGTGGATTTTCAGCACCAATTAGGGTTTTTCTCGGACACCAAATGACCTATCGAGCCGAAACTTGGGATTCGGGGTCGCCTCAGCTAGGCCAACACATAACATAAGAAATGGACCCGCAGCTAGAACGTAACTACGTGTTTTATGGTTTTTTTATGGTTTGAACCGAAGGCGTTGTGAATTTTGGGCCAGCTCTGAAGTATGTAATAGTTGGCTACTAAACGAGTTGGAAAAAGTGGGTTTGGTGTCAGTTTGTATCAGTTTGGTGGTCAGAATGATATCTAATTGACTGATGGACTCTTGTCCACTTGACTCTTGTACATTTGCAATATGATTCTATAGTGAAAAAACATCACCAAAAGCGACATTCTGAAATCAACCCAAACGAGCGATTGAGATGACCCAGAATCATTTCTGTCCGATAGCTTGTTCAAGGACCCCGTAGCAAGGCATGGAAATAAGTGGATTTTCAGCACCAATTAGGGTTTTTCTCGGACACCAAATGACCTATCGAGCCGAAACTCGGGATTCGGGGTCGCCTCACATAGGCCTTCGCATAATGTCTGAACTGGACCCGCAGCTAGAACGTAACTATGTGTTTTACCTTTTTATTATGTTTTCAACTGAAGGCGCTGTGAATTATGGGCCTGCTCTGACATATGTGATAGTTGGCTACTAAATGAGTAGGAAAAAGTGGGTTTGGTGTCAATTGATATCCGTTTGGTGTCATAATGACATCTAATTGACTGATGGACACTGACTTGCTAGTTGACTTTTGTACATTTGCAATATGTTTAAACGGAGAGGGACCATCACCAAAATGGCATTCTGAAATCAACAAAAAAATGGCATCACCATAGTCTCCAGACTGTGCTGAGTATAACGAGCTATCCCGCTTGACCGTAGCTCGCTCGGTCTAGGCGCAGCCACCATTAGAATAGTAGGCCCAAAATGAAGCCTGCACCACAATGTCATTTGCTTTTGGGTGACAGTGAGAGAACCGTTAGGGTGAGAAGAAAAATTCCACCATAGGAATGTTCTAAGGTCCTCCCGATCTGAACAAGCCTAACCTTGACCGTGTGGCATTAACCCTTCACAGTTAAAACAGGGTTTTTTGATCTCACAGATTACAGTGTCATCTCTCCCCATAGGAATACATTGCCTGCACCACAAAATTCAACCTGAAGCCTATATGGGTTATGAATGCCGTATGAACCTGTCTTCGGTACCAGTCCATCAGGCCACTATGAGGTCTACCTGTGTTGATTCTAAGCTTCCTGAACCAACCGGAAGTGGTTAAAATGCCCCTAAAAGTGTTTACCCAGACCCTGCCTGCAGTTTGATAGACATGGTGCATTCAACTCTGTGTAGATCAGTCAATTCTTACGTAAAGACTTAAAACTCAGGATTCTGTAAGTGGCCATGTCAATCAAGACATGTGTTGATTTATAGCTTCCTGTGCCAACCGGAAGTGCCATAATTGGTGTCTCAGGGGCTGTTTCGAAGGGTTTAAAAAAGTCAGATCTGTCCAAAACTTCATATATGTGATTAGGCAACCCCCATGAACTGTAAATCAGTCATTTTTCCAAAAAAAATTCAAAGGAAAAAAAAATCACACTAAAACACAACTTGGAAGGAGGGACGTATTGGGGTGCGTAGAGACAGACAGTGGCTGCAATAGTTAGCTTTGTTGGAGCTAAAAAAGAACCGTCGGACCTAGAGTTCCGAAACTTTAGAAACCTGTTCTAGACCTCCCGTCGATGGTGCGTGGTGAGTTACGTGGCTCTAGAAGGTTCTCGGACCGAGAAACAGCCTCGTACATTTGCATTAACTTCAATTCATTTTTGCATCACGAAAATGACGACATTTAGAAATGTCCCAGAGTCGCAAGACTAGGTGCATTGCGAACGTCTCGGCCCATATAGACAGACCCCAACGTTTCTGTCCGATAGCTCATTCAAGGACCCCGTAGCAAGTCATGGAAAATAGTGGATTTTCAGCACCAATTAGGGTTTTTCTCGGACACCAAATGACCTATCGAGCCGAAACTTGGGATTCGGGGTCGCCTCAGCTAGGCCAACACATAACATAAGAAATGGACCCGCAGCTAGAATGTAACTACGTGTTTTATGGTTTTTTTATGGTTTGAAACCGAAGGCGTTGTGAATTTTGGGCCAGCTCTGAAGTATGTAATAGTTGGCTACTAAACGAGTTGGAAAAAGTGGGTTTGGTGTCAGTTTGTATCAGTTTGGTGGTCAGAATGATATCTAATTGACTGATGGACTCTTGTCCACTTGACTCTTGTACATTTGCAATATGATTCTATAGTGAAAAAACATCACCAAAAGCGACATTCTGAAATCAACCCAAACGAGCGATTGAGATGACCAGAATCATTTCTGTCCGATAGCTTGTTCAAGGACCCCGTAGCAAGGCATGGAAATAAGTGGATTTTCAGCACCAATTAGGGTTTTTCTCGGACACCAAATTACCTATCGAGCCGAAACTCGGGATTCGGGGTCGCCTCACATAGGCCTTCGCATAATGTCTGAACTGGACCCGCAGCTAGAACGTAACTATGTGTTTTACCTTTTTATTATGTTTTCAACTGAAGGCGCTGTGAATTATGGGCCTGCTCTGACATATGTGATAGTTGGCTACTAAATGAGTAGGAAAAAGTGGGTTTGGTGTCAATTCATATCCATTTGGTGTCATAATGACATCTAATTGACTGATGGACACTGACTTGCTAGTTGACTTTTGTACATTTGCAATATGTTTAAACAGAGAGGGACCATCACCAAAATGGCATTCTGAAATCAACAAAAAAATGGCATCACCATAGTCTCCAGACTGTGCTGAGTTCAACGAGCTATCCCGCTTGACCTTAGCTCGCTCGGTCTAGGCGCAGCGACCATTAGAATAGTAGGCCCAAAATGAAGCCTGCACCACAATGTAATTTGCTTTTGGGTGACAGTGAGAGAACCGTTAGGGTGAGAAGAAAAATTCCACCACAGGAATGTTCCTAAGGTCCTCCCGATCTGAACAAGCCTAACCTTGACCGTGTGGCATTAACCCTTCACAGTAAAACAGGGTTTTTTGATCTCACAGATTACAGTGTCATCTCTCCCATAGGAATACATAGCCTGCACCACAAAATTCAACCTGAAGCCTATATGGGTTATGAATGCCGTATGAACCTGTCTTCGGTACCAGTCCATCAGGCCACTATGAGGTCTACCTGTGTTGATTCTAAGACCCCAACGTTTCTGTCCGATAGCTCATTCAAGGACCCCGTAGCAAGTCATGGAAAATAGTGGATTTTCAGCACCAATTAGGGTTTTTCTCGGACACCAAATGACCTATCGAGCCGAAACTTGGGATTCGGGGGTCGCCTCAGCTAGGCCAACACATAACATAAGAAATGGACCCGCAGCTAGAACGTAACTACGTGTTTTATGGTTTTTTTATGGTTTGAACCGAAGGCGTTGTGAATTTTGGGCCAGCTCTGAAGTATGTAATAGTTGGCTACTAAACGAGTTGGAAAAAGTGGGTTTGGTGTCAGTTTGTATCAGTTTGGTGGTCAGAATGATATCTAATTGACTGATGGACTCTTGTCCACTTGACTCTTGTACATTTGCAATATGATTCTATAGTGAAAAAACATCACCAAAAGCGACATTCTGAAATCAACCCAAACGAGCGATTGAGATGACCCAGAATCATTTCTGTCCGATAGCTTGTTCAAGGACCCCGTAGCAAGGCATGGAAATAAGTGGATTTTCAGCACCAATTAGGGTTTTTCTCGGACACCAAATTACCTATCGAGCCGAAACTCGGGATTCGGGGTCGCCTCACATAGGCCTTCGCATAATGTCTTGAACTGGACCCGCAGCTAGAACGTAACTATGTGTTTTACCTTTTTATTATGTTTCAACTGAAGGCGCTGTGAATTATGGGCCTGCTCTGACATATGTGATAGTTGGCTACTAAATGAGTAGGAAAAAGTGGGTTTGGTGTCAATTCATATCCATTTGGTGTCATAATGACATCTAATTTACTGATGGACACTGACTTGCTAGTTGACTTTGTACATTTGCAATATGTTTAAACGGAGAGGGACCATCACCAAAATGGCATTCTGAAATCAACAAAAAAATGGCATCACCATAGTCTCCAGACTGTGCTGAGTTCAACGAGCTATCCCGCTTGACCTTAGCTCGCTCGGTCTAGGCGCAGCGACCATTAGAATAGTAGGCCCAAAATGAAGCCTGCACCACAATGTAATTTGCTTTTGGGTGACAGTGAGAGAACCGTTAGGGTGAGAAGAAAAATTCCACCACAGGAATGTTCCTAAGGTCCTCCCGATCTGAACAAGCCTAACCTTGACCGTGTGGCATTAACCCTTCACAGTAAAACAGGGTTTTTTGATCTCACAGATTACAGTGTCATCTCTCCCCATAGGAATACATTGCCTGCACCACAAAATTCAACCTGAAGCCTATATGGGTTATGAATGCCGTATGAACCTGTCTTCGGTACCAGTCCATCAGGCCACTATGAGGTCTACCTGTGTTGATTCTAAGCTTCCTGAACCAACCGGAAGTGGTTAAAATGCCCCTAAAAGTGTTTACCCAGACCCTGCCTGCAGTTTGATAGACATGGTGCATTCAACTCTGTGTAGATCAGTCAATTCTTAACGTAAAGACTTAAAACTCAGGATTCTGTAAGTGGCCATGTCAATCAAGACATGTGTTGATTTATAGCTTCCTGTGCCAACCGGAAGTGCCATAATTGGTGTCTCAGGGGCTGTTTCGAAGGGTTAAAAAAGTCAGATCTGTCCAAAACTTCATATATGTGATTAGGCAACCCCCATGAACTGTAAATCAGTCATTTTCCAAAAAAATTCAAAGGAAAAAAAAAATCACACTAAAACACAACTTGGAAGGAGGGACGTATTGGGGGTGCGTAGAGACAGACAGTGGCTGCAATAGTTAGCTTTGTTGGAGCTAAAAAAGAACCGTCGGACCTAGAGTTCCGAAACTTTAGAAACCTGTTCTAGACCTCCCGGCGATGGTGCGTGGTGAGTTACGTGGCTCTAGAAGGTTCTCGGACCGAGAAACAGCCTCGTACATTTGCAATTACTTCAATTCATTTTTGCATCACGAAAATGACGACATTTAGAAATGTCCCAGAGTCGCAAGACTAGGTGCATTGCGAACGTCTCGGCCCATATAGACAGACCCCAACGTTTCTGTCCGATAGCTCATTCAAGGACCCCGTAGCAAGTGCATGGAAAATAGTGGATTTTCATGCACCAATTAGGGTTTTTCTCGGACACCAAATGACCTATCGAGCCGAAACTTGGGGATTCGGGGTCGCCTCAGCTAGGCCAACACATAACATAAGAAATGGACCCGCAGCTAGAATGTAACTACGTGTTTTATGGTTTTTATTATGGTTTGAACCGAAGGCGTTGTGAATTTTGGGACCGCTCTGAAGTATGTAATAGTTGGCTACTAAACGAGTTGGAAAAAGTGGGTTTGGTGTCAGTTTGTATCAGTTTGGTGGTTCAGAATGATATCTAATTGACTGATGGACTCTTTCCACTTGACTCTTGTACATTTGGCAATATGATTTCTATAGTGAAAAACTCACAAAAGCGACATTCTAAATCAACCCAACGAGCGATTGAGATGACCCAGAATCATTTCTGTCCGTAGCTTGTTCAAGGCCCCGTAGCAAGGCATGGAAATAATGGATTTTTCACACCAATTAGGGTTTTTCTCGGACACCAAATCCTATCGAGCCGAAACTCGGGATTCGGGTTCGCCTCACATAGGCCTTCGCATATTCTGAACTGGACCCGCAGCTAGAACGTACTATGTGTTTTTACCTTTTTAGTATGTTTCAACTGTACGGCGCTGTGAATTATGGGCCTGCTCTGCATATGTGATAGTTTGGCTACTAAATGAGTAGGAAAAAGTGGGTTTGGTGTCATTCATATCCAT